>NC_054378.1:115458188-115710688 GCF_017654675.1 Xenopus laevis | reverse complement strand
ATATAAACTGTAGTATGTGTGTGTCTGGAGCACACTGCATCTGGTAAGGCCACACCTGAAAAGTCTGTTGTCTGTGTGGCTCTGGAAGTTATTTCAAGGCTATTATAATGGGAACATATTTGGCTTTCTAGCTGGGGTTGAGATAACTGCTTTTGACCTTCCATTCCAGCAGAGTTTGAGATAAATGGGAAAATGTGGCAGTGTATTTGAACGGACAAGGCTTAGGAAATCTTTCATAAATAAACTTGAGCCGGGACATATTTACCTCTTTTTATCAGTCAGTATTTCAGTGTAATCTGTATATTCAGTGTATACACTCTTCTATTTTACGGTGCTGTGGAATATGTTGGCACTTAAATATCTGATAATCCCATGAAAACACTAATTTAGAGCAGTGAACCCAATTTCTGTCGCTTCGTTACTGTGCCTGCCTAGAATTGTGGGTTATGAGTTTATATGGGATGATGGCAAGCGTAGCATCATACTTTATACTGGTTTTGTTATGGCAATTCAAACAGAAACCTTAAAGGGGAGATTAGTCGCCCGGCAACAATTCTCCCCGAACTGCCTTCTCGCTATCTAGAATGAAAATCGACGGCGGGATGGCACTCTTGAGTGCTTCGTTTTCCGAAGTCGACCGAAGTTGCCTCACGAGGAAACTTAGGTCAACTTCAGAAAACAAAGCGCTCCAAGTGCCATCCTGCCATCCATTTTCATTGTAGCCGGCAGGGAGGCAGTTTGGGGAGATTAGTCGACCCGAAGAAGAGGCGATTTGTCGCCGGGCGACTAATCTCCCCGAATTGCTGATTGTGTCTCTGCCCTAAAAGGGGTTATTCCCCTTTATATTTACATTTAATATGGTGTAGAGCAGGGATCCCCAACCTTTTTCACTTGTGAGCCACATTCATATGTAAGAAGGGTTGGGGAGCAACATAAGAATGAAAATAGTTCCTGAGGATGCCAACGAAGGGCTGTGATTGGCTAGATGGTACCCCCTATGTGAACTGGAAGCCTACAGGAGGCTCTATTTGGCAGTACACATGGTTTTTATGCAACCAAACTTGCCTGGAATTCAAAAATAAGCCCCTGCTTTGAAGCCACTGGGAGCAACATTCAAGGGGTTGGGGAGCAACATCTTTCTCATGAGCCACTGGTTGGAGATAGCGGTATTTGATTTTGCAATTGGTTTTCATTTTTTATTATTTGTGGTTTTTGAGTTATTTCGCTTTTTATTCAGCGGCTTTCCAGTTAGTAGTTTCAGCAATCTGGTTGCTAAGGTCCAAATTACCCTAGCAACCATGCACTGATTTTAGTGAGTCTGGAATATAAATAGGAGAGGTCTGAATAGAAAGTCGAGTGATAAAAAGTAGCAAAAACAAATGTGTAGCCTTAAAGAGCCTTTGTTTTTAGATGGTTTAGTGACCCCCATTTGAAAGATGGAAAAAGTCTGAAGAAGGCAAATAATCCAAAAGCTATTAAAAATAATGAAGGGCAATTGAAAAGTTGCTTAGAAGTAGCCATTCTATAACATACTAAAAGTTAACTTAAAGGTGAACCACTAGTTTAAGCAACCTCTCTTCTGTAACCGCGTCTTCATTCTGGCTGTGAATAAAGCAACATGAAAACAAGGAATGTTTATCTTCAAATATTTACAGTATACTATACTTAAAATGAAAGTAGCTGATCTGCAGCTATAACTCACTAAATGTCTAAAGTATTCATGCATAGTTGGAGAACATTCTAGGCTGGGGGTTTGCCCGAGTTTCCTCATCAGATCATCTATATTGGCAGAGGAATTATGCTGTTATGATTAGGTCTGTTGAATTTGAAATTGGTTTCTATATAATCCTAGTCTTCACTCACACACATAAATATAATTATAACTATTTATATATGATTAAGTGCCATTAAATCTATTTTAGCTCCAGTTGACTATATGGATAGTTTTCACCAGAATATCATGTCCTTTGGTTTTTCAGGGCCCTCAATGACATGTTCATGGCTCTTGTATTTAAACTCGTCCATGTTTGTGATGGTCCCCTTCTTCTTTAAACCTCTTCCAAGCATATGTTTTACCCCAGAGACTTGGCTCTTATTATAATAAGGCTGCTTCTTCTTCCACATGATCTGGTCCTGTCCCAAAACGCACCTTTTTTGGTCAGCGGAAATGGAATTCCTTGCATTCAACCTGGCCTTCCCCTGAGTGCTTGCACCAGCAACATACCTCCTGGGTGTGTTAGACGATATCATTCCGCAGAGACACCCTAAAATACTCCTTAGAATACTGCTCTTCTATGCAAAAAAAAAAACCCACTGGCTATTGCACTGGATGGCTACAGTAAAGCCCTGGAAGGGAGTTGGTTAACAAAATGATTCCCCTTTATAAGCTGGATCATCACGGCCAAATCTAGTGAGTGTCCCATGACTAACAGTCCCCATGAGAAGAAGTCTGATACAACAACAATTTGATACCGTGTTCTATTAACTATACAGAATATATGACAGTATTAACTATCCCGTCCAAATGCATGTGTGACCTAGAAAATAGTTTAAAGGGGAACTCTACAAAAAACATAACTTAAGCTTTTTGAAAAGTAAACATAATTTCAAGCAACTTTTCAATATAAATCAACTATAAAATATGCAGACTTTTCATTCTGACAGTTCCCTAAACCTACCCCCCCCCCTGCTCTTCTGCTGATCTCTCTGACTACTTTGCTGAGCTGGCTGACTACTGTTACTTTGTATCAACAGCCATCTGTCCTTTGACTACATCCTCCAAACCCCACATTTCCCTGCACATATGATTTCAATAAGAAAAAGAACATCAAAGTGCAGTGCATTGTGGGTTATGTAGTTCCTGCATGCTGTCTGTAAGCTGTGGAGAAAGTGTTACAAGTTGTAATTAATGTGCTTAAAGTAGTGTTTCAGGTTGATTTACTGAACATTTCTGCAAAAGCCCTACTAGTCCCATCCACCTGTTCCTTTCTGCTGCCTCCTTTCCCAGGCTGTGCAGGATCTAATTCTGCAAGTAGCCAATATGTGTATCCTTATACAAACAAGAAACTTAAATATGGGTAGCCTGATACCCACTCCCCCAATGGTTGAAGTGGCTCAGAAAGGCAGATAACTCAGATACATGTATTACATAACATCTATTTCATTTTCTTATTGATATAAAAGAGTGGTCATTAAAAACCGTTTCAGCAAAAAATGAAGTGCTTGACGTGTGTGTGTATATGAATATAATTATAATTTAAAGTGTATAAATCTTTTTTTTTTTTCTTTTCATCTAGTGTGTGCGGAAGCCTATAATCCTGATGAAGAGGATGAGGACACAGAACCAAGGGTAAATATAGAGTAAATTGTCACTGATAATATTTGGGCAAATTTTTTTTTTTTTAATTACGGGTTGAATTCTCCTTTAAGGTCCGTAAAGGGAAACTTTTTTTTGACTTTATCACGTGATTTCTCTTCCCGCCCCTAATTTACATATGCAAAATGTTGCACAGCTGACTTCAATCAAAAAGCTGCCCCATGGCACATGCCCTACAATTTCTATATGGTAAATACCACTCTGATGTTAAGCCCATAGTCAAATGTGAGAAATCCACTACAGGGGTCACGAGGCCTGCCTTATACATAGTAACATAGTAAGTTAGGTTGAAAAAAGACACACGTCCATCAAGTTCAGCCTTTTAACTTTTTTTAACCTGCCTAACTGCCAGTTGATCCAGAGGAAGGCAAAAACCCCATTTGAAGCCTCTCCTATTTGCCTCAGAGGGGGAAAGATTCCATCCTGACTCCAAAATGGCAATGGGACTAGTCCCTAGATCAACTTGTACTATGAGCTATCTCCCATAACCTTGTATTCCCTCACTTGCCAACCCCTTCTTATACCTATCTAATGTATCAGCCTGTACCACTGATTCAGGGAGAGAATTCCACATCTTCACAGAAGTCACTCTCACTGTAAAAAACCTCTTCCGAATATTTAGGCGGAAACTATTTTCTTCTAATCGGAATGGGTGACCTCGTATCAGCTTGAAGGATCTGAGGAAGCCAATAAAAGATGTAATTTCAGAGAGATCTAGCTGGTGTTTTCATATGTGTGAGGCTGCTTAGAAGAGGATGTAATTTCTGTGTCAAAAACATAGAAAATGTTATTTATAAAAACGGGAAATAAAAATGTATTTTGTACAGCTACTTGGTAAATCCCTGAACAAATGGGAGGTAGAGCTTTCCGTTGTAATTCTCATTTTCGTGCTTTGTAGACTTTTGGCCACCACACCATTATAACTGGCCAATCTCTGCAATTAAAGGCATACAGTTTGCTGAAACTGTTACAATTAGGGATGCACTGAATCCACTATTTTGGATTTGGCCGAACCCCGAATCCTTCGCGAAAAATTTGGCTGAATACCGAACCGTATCCTAATTTGCATATGCAAATTAGGGGTGGGAAGGGGAAAATATTTTCTACTTCCTTGTTTTGTGAGAAAGTCACTCGATTTCCCTCTCTGCCCCTAATTTGCATATGCAAATTAGAATTTCGTTTCGGCCTGGCAGAAGGATTCGGCCCAATCCGAATCCTGCTGAAAAAGGCCGAATCCCGAACCGAATCCTGGATTCGGTGCATCCCTAGTTACAATGATCACAAATCTGTGCCTCTTTGCACCCCTGTACAGGTTACAAGCAACTAGATGGGAGTATTTTCTGTTTTAGGAATTTTTTTGACAAGGACTGTTCGCTTCAGCTAGCTGTGCACCCTGTATATTTCATAGAATGGGAGTATCCGATGAGAAAGAATACAGGTATGGGATCCATTACCTGGAAACCCATCATACAGAAAGCTCCGAATTACAGAAAGACAGTCTCCCATAGACTCCATTTTATCTGAATAATCCAAATGTTTTAAAAATGATTTCCTTTTTCTGTGTAATAATAAAACAGTAGCTTGTACTTGATCCCAACTAAGATATAATTAATCCTTATTGGAAGCAAAACCAGCCTATTGGGTTTATTTCATGTTTACATGATTTTCTAGTAGACTTAAGATATGAAGATACAGATTACGGAAAGATCCATTATCCAGAAACCCCCAGGTCCCGAGCATTTTGGATAACCGATCCCATATCTGTGCTGGGGAAAAAAACCAAGGCAAAGTCTACAAACCGTAACACAATTACAAAGCAGAGCAAGCACTCCAGTACAAATATTCAAGTTCTTTACCTTTCCATTGATTAAACAACAATACCTTCATGTCTGATAGATTTTTAAGTGACATTTTAGAAGTAAATAGAATGTAAACTTTAACTTAATTTTTGGGGAGTGGGTTTTTTTTTTTTAAAGTAAGCTTTATAATGTCTCTAACTTCATGCGGTTTAATTTTACTTCTAAAGGTGGTCCACCCTAAAACAGATGCACAGAGATGTAGATTACAAGAAGCTTGCATAGATATTTTAATTTTTAAAAACCTTGACCAGGTAAGTTGCTCCTTAGTTATCGAGCTATCACTTTATTTATACAGCATGCTTATTAATTCTGTGTTAATCCTTAATATGCATATACTCTATTGCTAAACTTAGAGGCAAAGGGAATGTGAGTGGCCTTTTCTGTTAAATACACATAGTTGTTAAACATGGAATGATGTTAAACAAGCACTTTTATTAGATTTTAATGTTGCTTTCTATGGCTGTGGGTGAAAGCCCAGTGTGAGGGACTTCTGGCAGGCAATATTCTATCCTGTCCAAACAGGAAAAAATGGTCTGCTCTTTGGCTATGGGTGAGGTTGTAAAGACGATGACCCGTCCAGAACTGACAAGTTGCACATAAGTTCCTTGAATAAAAATGTTCTTCGGTTCAGTTTGTCCAACCATGTAAGCCAGTCAGACATGTAGTTTAAAGATGTGAATGCCTTAAAGGAACAATTCAAAGTTCTTAGAATAGTGATCTTGTCACTTTTACACTCACTTATTTTTAAGGGTTACTTATCCTTTAAAGGAATTCCTCACCTTTGAGTTAACTTTTATTATGATGTAGACAGTGATATACTGAGATTTTGCAATTAGTCTTAATTTTTTTTTATTGCTGATGGTTTTTGTTATTCAGCTTTTTATTCGGCAACTCTCCAGTTTGCAATTTCTACAATCTGGTTGCCAGTTTCCAAATTACCCTAGCAACCAAGCATTGGTATGAATAAGAGACTGGGATATGAATAGGGGGAGGGCCTGAATATAAAGAGGAGTAATAAAAAATAGCAATAACAATAAATGTGTAGAAGAACATCAGAGCAGCCTCTTTCTTTCTCCTGACAACTTCCTTGACTACTTGGTGGTCAGACTGGTGGTAAAATGACCAGCAGGTGGCACTGTTGTAACAAAATTAATTCATATTAACAGTACATGTATCCTTTAATATCTTGGAGTAAAATAATAAATACAGAATGTGCATTACAAAAGTTCTTAGATTAGCACTCTCATCAATTTTACATTTACTTATTTTTAAGGTTTACTTATCCTTTATGCTAACCATATTTGGGCAGATTTTTAACTGCTAACTCGGGCCCTTTAAAAAATCAATGGCCCTTTGCAGGGATACAGTACCCCATGCTGGCCCAGGGTAAAAGTCAGAAACTCTAGTCCCTGGTCCCAGTGTGTGTTGTTCTATATTATATTCATTTTACTTATGTTTAAATCTAAAACTAAATGATAACTTTTAAATCTAGAGATTTGATGTGCACAAAAGCACAACATTTTTGAATTTATTTTGTGTAAAAAAAAAACAAACAAACACAAATTGTAATTTCATCTGCCATTACATTGTTTTTAGGAGCAGCTCTCTCAGGTTCTTGATGCAATGTTTGAAAGGAGAGTGGAGCCTCAGGAACATGTTATTGACCAGGGAGATGATGGAGATAACTTCTATGTTATTGACAGGTAAATATATATTTATATATATATAACATTGGTATAAGCATAAATACATCTACGTGTAAATTGCTTAATCCTGGATATCAAACGGTTGTGGCTCTTTGCTGTCTAGGGATAGTATTTTTTTTTTAAGGTGTATATTTTAAAAGTAATGAATGCAGGAAAAACGTTACTTTGACCCGAAAGCTATTTTTTGCATAGTGAAAGATGTAATTTGAAAACAACTTTATAATATACATTACTTATTTATACATGTGCTCGCTAATAAAAGCAGTCTGTCTTTATATTTTCTGTGCTCATGAAGCATTCTTGTGAGCCGGCTGGTATCTTATTAAAGGAACTGTATGGGAGTGGGCGGGGTCTGATTGGGGGAGTGGGCGGGGTCTGATTGGGGGAGTGGGCGGGGTCTGATTGGGGAAGTGGGCGGGGACTGATTGGGGAGTGGGTGGGTCTGTTTGGGGAGTGGGGGTCAGACTGGGGAGTAGGCATGGTCTGATCAGGAATGAGCAGAGGGGTGAAGTGGGCGGGAGGATGGGGATCGGAGTGCGTTGGGGCCCCTCTGAAGATATTTTTTTTTGCAGGGGAATTCCCATTCCAAAATCAATACAGGTCGTTTTGCAATTTTGTGTGTTAATGAGCTATAAATTATTCCAAACCTGCATGCATTAATGAAAATGATGTATGGAAAAGACACTGTCCTGATGCAACCTTTTCTTCCCGTACTCTCCAACAGAGGACAATATGACATATTCGTACAGAGAGATGGTCAGTCAAGATGTGTGGGCAAATATGATGAACATGGAAGTTTTGGTGAACTGGCATTGATGTATAACACTCCTAGGGCTGCAACAATTGTTGCCACAACAGAAGGGGCTCTTTGGGGACTGGTGAGTCCATTTAAATTGTCATACCATACATGACTTACAATTGACTTTTTTTTATGTAAAATGAAGAATAGTTCAGAAGATATCACTTTATTGGTATTTTAAATTTGAAACATTTATTTTCCCTGGATTCTACACACAGGGCTGCCATCAGAAATCACGGGGCCCCGCACAACAACATTTTCTGGGGCCCCCCCTCGCCACCCCTCCCTCAGTATGAAGGCCACACAAGACACAGGCATTAAAACATGAAGTGCCCCCCTACAAGTTAAAAAAATAACTTTGGTGCCCAGACCCCTCCTACAAGTTTTGGTGGTCAGGTGGTGGTTAAAGAAAAAAAACATTGGTGGCCAGGGCCCCACACATAAAAAAAAAAAAAACAATTAGCCAGGGCCCCCACGCATCTTTAAAAAATAAAAAACAATTAGCCAGGGCCCCCACACATTTTTTAAAAAAAAACAATTAGCCAGGGCCCTCACACATTTTTTTTAAAAAAAAACTATTAGCCAGGGACCCCACACATCTTAAAAAAAAAAAAATAGCAAAGGGCCCCCACACATTTAAAAAAAAAACCAATCAGCCAGGGCCCCCACACATCTTAAAAAAAAATAGCAAAGGGCCCCCACACATTTAAAAAAACAAAACTATTAGCCAGGGCCCCCACACATCTTAAAAAAAAAAAAAAATAGCAAAGGGCCCCCACACATTTAAAAAAACAATTGGTCAGGGCTCCCACAAGTTAAAAGAAAAAAAAACTGCACGTACCTTAGCCAGGGAATTCAGATGCCGGTATCTTCAGTTTCTTGTGCTCTGATTCGCCAGTGAAATGTTAGTCCCGGTAAAGGCGCATGGTGATTGGATAAAGCTTCTCCCAACCAATCAGCATGTGGCTTTACCGGGTCTTACATTTCACTGCCGAATCAGAACACAAGAAGAAGTCATTCGGAGCTTGGATGCAGGGGACCGGCTGTGCAAGTAAGTGCAAGTAAGTGCAGCACGGCCGGGCCCCCCTTAACTCCCCAAAACATCCGGGCCCGGGACAACAGTCCCCCCTGTCCCCCCCTGATGGCGGCCCTGTCTACACATGCTGGGCTATTTCAGATCTAAGCTTTGTAACCCGGGCTGAATTTGCTCTAATATACCTCATACAATTTAACATTATTAGTGGGGCTATGGAAGTTGTCCTGTTAATAACTGCACACTCTATTGTAACTCTAAGCCCTTTTGTCATTGTATGGGAATTGTCATGGTTTGTGATCACTAAAATAATGCATTGCTAAAAGTTTTTATTCAGGTCTATTTTAAACTAGAATATTATAATTCACCCCCCTTTGTTGGTGTGGGGTTAACAATCTCCTATTTTGTATAGTAGAATCTGTAAGGACAGATACACACACTCAGATTCGGGGAGATTGGTCGCCGGGGGGCGACTTATCCCGAACTGCCTTCTCGCCGGCTTAAATTGCTGGCGGGATGGCACTTGCACTTTGTTTTCTGAAGTCGCCGGAAGTTTCCTCTTGCGGCAACTTGGGAAAACGAATTGCTCAAAAGTGCTATCCCACTTGCAATTTTCATTCTAGCTGCAGGGTAGGCAGTTCAGGGAGATTAGTCACCCCGAAGAAGAGGAGATTTGTCGCTGGCGACTAATCTCCCCCAATCGACCATGTGTTTCTGCCCTAAGGCTGATGGTGCACAATTTCAACCTTTCAGCATTTTATAAGATTTATGTGCCATGGTTTTAAATGGGGATTGCATTATTTCATTGTGTAAAAGATCTGAAAGTACAAATATTTTCATTTGTCGCAGGTCTAACAAATTATACAGAAGTTATGCTTGGTGTGTACCCTTTCCTCAGTGACTGAGTTTAACGTTTAGCCTTCTGACAGTTTAGGATGCCATTAAATAGAAAATGCCTTGATAAAATGGAAACTTTTTTTTTTCTTTTCAGGACAGAGTGACCTTCAGACGTATTATTTTGAAAAACAATGCTAAAAAGAGAAAAACATATGAAATATTTATTGAATCTGTACCTATTCTTAAGTCATTAGAGGTGAGAAATCAGATTTACCACTAAATGTAGAAGCATTTTGTAATGTTTCTTTCACTGCGCAATTAGTTTATGGTAGATAAAACTAATAAATTTAAATATTTTTTAAATTAAAAATGTATGTATAATATAAAGTAACTGAATTTGTTTTCTTCTAGCTTTCTGAGCGCATGAAAATTGTTGATGTAATTGGTGCAAAAGTGTATAAAGATGGAGACCGCATCATTGCACAGGTAACATGCCTTCTATTAAAAAAAAAAACCTGCTTTGGGACACAGATTGAGCAAAGTACAGTTCAACCAAAACTGGATCTCCTAAGCATGTTTAAAAACTTCTCTTACTGTTTTTCCTCTTAAACAATATCTTACTGCTCTTTCTGTGTAACCATAGCAAGACTAGGGATGCAACAAATCCAAGATTTAGTTTAGGCTTTAGCTAAAACCAAGCTTGTTTCAGCAGGATTTTGCTGAATCTAAGAGCCTGGCAGAGCTAAACCCTATGAGGCAGATTTATGCAAATTAGGGGCGGGAGGTTAATAAAAAAAAATACCCCTTCCCACCCCTAATTTGCATACAGTATACAAATTAGGATTCGGTTTAGTATCCGGACAAATCTTTAGCAAAGGATTCAGTGTTTTTTGGCCGAATCCAAAGTAGTGGATTCAGTGCACCCCATTTTTTTAGGAGAAAAAACGCGATTCGAGTTTTTAAAATCCAAATAGAATTTGATTCGATTTTCTAAATACAGTCGAATTTCGAATTCATGGGAGGTTAGAGGATTTTTTTAAAACTCGCATGAATTCAAAATTCAACCCTGGATAAATGTGCCTCCAAGTGTTAAAGGGACAAATCGGATGACAATGCAGGACAGACAAGACTGTCGGGGCGAGAAACGAATCTATGATTTTTGGACAGGGAGGCCCCTCGGAGGGCCCCATACATGGACCAGTAAGCTGTAGACACGGTTTGTCTGCAGCTTTTATCAGCCTGTGGATGCTCATCTTTAGTACTGTTTACTCTGATAAATTTTCTCCAAGACCTATAATAATTTAAGCAGCTCATTATAATATGTAACAAAGATGGACACATCAGTATGCTTTCTCTCTCAATCAGCCCTCTTTGAGTGCAATATTATTACTGAGTGAATGCTTAAACAGTTCAGCATAAAAATAAAAACTGGGTAAATAGATAGGCTGTGCAAAAAAAATGTTTCTATTATAGATAGTTAGCCAAAAATGTAATGTATAAAGGCTGGAGTGACTCTTTGTCTAACATAACAGCTTCCTGCTTTTCAGTTCTGTAACTCAGTCAGCGACTATAAGGGGGGCCACATGGTACATAACCGTTGCATTTGCTTTTGATCCTCCACATGCAGTTCAGTTTCAAAAGCAATCGGTTATGACCCATGTGACCCCCCCCCAAGTCACTGATTGGTTACAAACTAGTAAACAATAAGAGAGTTGCAAAGCAGGAAGTAGTGTTCTGTTATGTTAGACATCCAGTCACTCCAGCCTTTATACATTACATTTTTGGCTAACTATTAGAAACATTTTTTATTTTGCACAGCCTATCTATTTATCCAGTTTTTATTTTTACAATAAACAATTCCTTTAACGGGGCTGAGTAATAAAATACCTTTTCCAATTGCACATTAAATTCTTTTTTATTAAAACATCCATCCCTGTTATAAAGGGATTTAAAAAAATCGACTCTGTCTGTTATATATTACCTGCCCCACCACTATACCTCAGGCGCAACAATTACTGTTATGTGCATAAGACCCCCATTTTAATGCAAACACAAGATTTTGGGATGATGCAAAGCTTGCCTCAATAGCCAGATTCAGTAAATGGGACTGCCTGATTGCTTTATTGTGGTTATGAATCCCAACACTGAATGAAACGAGATTTAAATAATGCTTGACAAACCCAGTAGAAAATTATTTGCAATTATTTCTTAGGGTGATAGGTCCCCTTTAATCTGCATTTGAAAAGAGAGATTTTATTTTGGTGAAGTCCAAAACTTCCTTATTGACTACTGTAGTAAATACAGTGGATAGTCGGCGTGTGATAATTATTTAAACACTTCTTTATGCTGTTTTAACAGCTGCAAAATATCTGCTTGTCCAGGATACAAACTAGGGATAACTGTATTTAGGAATCTTAACATTAAGTGGTAGATTTATTAAGGGTCGAATTGTAAATTCGAGTTTTAGAAAAAAAACTATTTTGGTTAAAACTCTCAAATTCAAATTGGGAATAATACAAACTCGATTCGAATTTTAATTCACAGTCGAAAATAGAGATTTTATCTAACCTTGACCCTTGGAATAATTCGAATTCGACTATTCGCCATCTAAAACCTGCCGAGTTCACGTATAAGTCAGTGGGAGAGGTCCAGTGACCCATTTGAAGATGTTAATAGCTTTCCTGACCTTCGATTTTTTTTTTTTTTTCGGGGGAAAAAACTAGAATCGAGTTTAGTTAAATTTGATTCGAGTTTTCGAGTCAGTAATATTCGTTCGAGTTTTAGATATTCTATTTTCTTATTAAATAACCTTCCAATCGAATTTTGAGTATATTCAAATTTATTACAGTTTTTAAAAAAAATTAACATGAATTTGAAATTCGACCTTTGATAAATGGGCCTCCGACTGTCTGTTTATAAGGGGAAAGAACCATAAATGAAAAAGGTCAGTCCTACTTGTTTAGGGTTAGTTCAGACGAGGAGATTGGGGGAGATTTTGTCGCCTGGCAACTAATCGCCTCGTCTTCTGAGCGGCAATCTCCCCGAACTGCCTCATCGTGTTTTCCAATAGGCTATAATGAAAAGTCACCTGGGCTAAAGCACACGCAGAGATACGTTTTCCATAGTCGCCCGAAGTTGCCTCCGTGAGGCAGTTCGGGGAGATTGACACTCAGAAGACGAGACGATTAGTCGCCAGGCGACAAAATCTCCCCCAATCTCCTCGTGTGAACTAACCGTTAACATTGGGCATGGGGATTTTTTTGGCCTATTACCTTGTCTGGAGTTATGTAGAGCTAATAAAAAGATTATATTGAATGATCATGTCCCTAGAGGAGGTCCAGATTCTCTACCAGTTGTCGCAACTTCCCCTTCGTCGTGTGTGACAGTTCTTATTTATCCATTATACCCTCAGAATTATATAGTATCATATTATTTATGCTTGTTATACTATAGGTATTTAAACTTGAATTGTTGAGTAAAAAAATATCTGTCAGGGTGGATTAATTATTGGGTTAGACTTGGAAACTGAATGTTAAAGGAGAAGCAAACCTTTAAAATAAGTGAATGTAAAATTGATGATATTGGTGCTTTTGCAATGTACATTATTTTTTTTAATTCCAAGTTATTAAAGGGATACGTGTACTGTTAATATGAATGAATTTTGTTACAGCATCCCTACCTGCAGGTCATTTTCTGATCATCAATTAGTCCAGGAGGTTGTCAGGAGAAAAAAAGAGGGTTTGTGTGATGTTTTTCTGGTTAGGAAAAAAACTAGAAACATTTCTCACACCTTTCCTAAGCAGAAGAACATCAGAGCAGCCTCTTTCTTTCTCCAGACAACTTCCTTGGCTACTTGGTGGTCAGACTGGTTGGAAAATGACCAGCAGGTGGTGCTGTTGTAACAAAATTAATTTATATTAACAGTACATGTAACCTTTAATATCTTGGAATAAAAAAATGAATACTGAATGTACATTGCAAAAGTGCTTAGAATAGCACTGTTGTCCATTTTACATTCACTTATTTTTAAGGTTTACTTATCCTTTAAAGGTGTGTTTCCGTTGGACGCACAATACTTAACTAAAAGTGATCAGGACAACATGCTGCATCTCCGTGTAAGTTTTGACCTTTCCAGTTTTTAAACTCTCTGCACCCAAGACCATTTTTGGTCTATCGGCTTGCTTTTAATGCAGGTAAATATACGGTGGTTGGCTAAAATTAACTAGTTTTATTGATCGTGTGGCTGATGATCTCCATAAATCAATAGTTGACATATTCAAACAGATGCGGTTGGTTCTTGGCAGCAGAACAAAATCATTCTAAAACGTTACTCTCTGCACATCGATCAGTAAACATCTCAGTGACTGAACTGGGTTATGTGTGGCCAGCTTTAAGTAAATATTAAAAACTCAGCCAGGTCTCTTCCTCTGTAGTTATGCCACTGCCAGGTCTTATGGAAACAAACTAGTTATAAACATTTTAAGGGGCATGTTTACTGACATTGGAGAGATTTCGGGAGATGTTGCCCATAGCAACCAATCAGATCTTTGCTTTTGTTTTCTAACTTAAAAGATAAGTAAACCTTTAAAATAAGTGAGGGGGTTATTCTAAGAACTTTTGCAATTTACATTCATTATTTATTTTGTTTTTATTCCAAGATATTAAGGGATACATGTGCTGTTAATATGAATGAATTTTGTTACAACAGCACCACCTGCTGGTCATTTTCCCACCAGTCTGACCAGCAAGTAGTCAAGGAAGTTGTCAGGAGAAAGAAAGAGGCTGATGTTCTTCTGCTTAAGAATAAAATTAGAAACCTTTCTCACATCTTTCCTAAGCAGAAGAACATCAGCCTCTTTCTTTCTCCTGACAACTTCCTTGACTACTTGCTGGTCAGACTGGTGGGAAACTGACCAGCAGGTGGCGCTGTTGTAACAAAATTCATTCATATTAACAGCACATGTATCCCTTAATATCTTGGAATACAAATAAAATAAATAATGAATGTAAATGACAAAAGTGCTTACAATAGCCCCCTCATCAATTTTACATTCACTTATTTTAAAGGTTTACTTATCCTTTAAATGTTGCTGTTTAAATCTAATTGCTGATTGGTTGCCATGGGCAACATCTCCAGAAATCTCTCCAGATATGTATCTCCAATGTTAGTAAACATGCTATAAGGGCAGGACTACACGGCCGATTCCGTCGTGATGCGCAAAATCGCAGGCATCACGTCGGATGCAACGGAAATAAGGTAAGTAATTCAATTGTCTGATCGTGTCGCATCGTTGATGGGACGCTTCACGACTGTCGGATGCAGACGCTGCATGATGCGTCTGCATCTGACAGTCGTGTTGCATCAATAATGCGTCACAATCCGACACTGGCATTACTTACCTTATTTCCGTCACATCCGATGTGACGCCTGCGATTTTGCGCAGCACGGCGGAATCGGCTGTGTTGTCCTGCCCTTAAGTGTTTTAAAATTATGCCCAATGGTACAATTTCCACTTCACCTTTACTATTTTTACGTGCTACATTAAATTCAAGGCGAATGAAAGGTATTGACTTTAAACATATTTGGAGCCCTTGATCCAAAACTGAAGACACATTTTGACATTTAATATCTATAACTTACAATAAATATTGCAGACTTAGTATAAGTTTTTTTTTTTTTTTTCCATTTCGATTAGGGTGATCAAGCTGACTGCTTTTTCATCGTGGAATCGGGAGAAGTAAAAATCATGATGAAAAGTAAGGTAAGTGTTTATTTTCAGCTGTTTTGCAAGGAGAATGTCTATTGGTTGAAGAGTAAGGGACCGGATTTATATATAGTGCACCCCAAGCCACCTGCTTGCAGCCTCCTGGACAAATATCCCACCCCTGCCACTGTGCTAATAACAGAGAATTTGTCGAAAGTGCTGCTACCTACATTCTACTTATGAAGCGGTCTGCAGCTCTTTCTGTAAAAAAAAGAAAGAAAAAAAACAACTTTTTGCAACTTAAAAGTGGACCCAGACACACAAATCTATCTAAAAAAAATAAATATAATAATTTAAACATGAAATCCAATTTCTATTTTTTATTAAAGCATTCATAGCTGTCGTAAGCTCATTTGTAAGCTCAGCCGTCCATCAAATATTGTCTGCCCCTCCTCTATGCCCTGGGCATAGAGGCAGGGCAGATAATTACTTTCATTTTCCATTCAGCACTTCCTAGATGTCACTACTCTCCTCACATTCTCCCATTCTCTTCACCATTTAATTGTGTAGCCAGGGCATGGGGATGGACATCGGGTCCTAACGGGCCCTATTCTGGTGCAACAATATTTTGACAAAATGCAAGGCTTGCCTTGATAAGTGTCCACAAAATAGCTCCTGCCTGCTTGTTATAATTATGAATTCCCAGACTGATGGAAACAAGATTCAATAATTTATATAGAGTAATTAAAGTTTATTTTGATTGAATAACGTGATAAAATAGGATTTGGAATTATTTTTTTGGGTGACAGGTCACAAACTGCCTCCCCTGCCTTCTCGCCAGCTAAAATGTAAATTGCCGGCAGGATGGCACTCGGCGCGATTCATTTTCTGAAGTTGCCTCACAAGGAAACTTTGGGCGACTTTGGAAATGTTTGCACCGAGTGCCATCCCGCCGGCGATTTACATTTTAGCCGACGGGAAAGCAGTTGGGGAGATTAGTCGCCCAGAACAAGAGGAGATTTGTTGCCGGGCGACTAATCTCCCTGAATCGGCCTGTGTGCTCTGACCCTTAGGGATACTGTCATAGAACTCAATGCAATGTACACCTTTCTAAGTATAATCAATTAAACATACAGTTTCTGAAATAATCAAGTTGTATTCTCTCCCTCAGCAATCTGTGTGTCTGTATAAAGGAGCCTGAGTCAGATTTTGATTGACAGGTTAACTACATTGACGTGTACTCCCTTTGTTCCTACTGAAGTGTGTATTAGAGCTAATTGCCTTGCAAAGGCAAACTAATCAATATAAATCTTTGGCTTAAAGGAGAACTATCGCGAAAATTAAAATTTAATATAAGCTTAATCATACTGATCTAAGAAACGTTATAAATACATTCAAATAAATATTCTGCATTGTTTCTTAAATAATCAAGTTTTTCTTCACTATTCCTCTCTCAGCATCTGTTTCTGTTCATTCTGTCTTCATGCAGCAGTTGGGTGTCAGATATTCATTGACAGTTAAATCCAATATATCTTATAGAGGGGACTCCTTTCCTAGCAGATGTATTAGAGCTCACTCAAATAACGGATTCCATTATAAACAAAATCTAACAAAATAACTGCCTTTTGCATAAATCCTGCAAGTAGAGAGACATGATGTCTGGTGAGTTTAATAGAGTGAGCTCTAATACATCTTCTAGGCAAAATGAGCCCCCCTATAAGATATATTGAATCATTCATCTGACACCCAACTCCTGAATGAAGACAGAATGAGGAGAAACAGATGCTGAGAGAGGGATAGTGAAGATAAACTTGATTATTTCCGAAATGTACAGAAATTTTAATTGATTGTATTTAGAAAACTTCTTATTTCAGTAATCTGAAACTTATCACATTTTGATTTGTGATAGTTCCCCTTTAAACATTTTTGAAAATCAGTATTGTGTTATAAAATACTTAACGTCTGCTAACAATGCTTGCTTTTCATGAGAATTACTTATGCTTTCCTTTTATCTGTTAGACTAAAACAGGTCAAGAAAGTAACCAGGAAGTAGAGATCGCACGCTGTAAAAGTGGACAGTATTTTGGAGAACTAGCTCTCGTTACCAACAAGCCAAGAGCAGCTTCGGCCTACGCTGTGGGGGACGTAAAGTGCTTAGGTAAATACGACTCTCTTTACTGGCTACTTTGCTTAAAAGCCACACTGTAATCACTATGCATGAACGTTCCACCTGCTTCTTTAGTATCGTGAATCTTTCCGTAGTTTATGGACAAGAAATGGTGTTATTGAAATATGTTTGGTTTTTTTTTTTAATGCAATTACATTTTTTAGTGATACCATGTGATAAATCTGACCCCTTAATTTTAATTTCACACTGGGCAATTTCCAGCAGAAATAAAGCTGAAGGGCATCTACCTTCCCCATTACAAAAAAATGTAGTTAGGGCTGCCGAAAAACTGCTTTAAAGGAATCCTATCAATTTCTTGGTTTTGCCAGCTATTTATTACAGGTATTGGGACCTGTTATCCAGTATGCTCGGGACCTGGGGTTTTCCGGATAACTGATCGTTTTGTAATTTGGATCTTCATTCCTAGTCTACCAAAAAACAATGTAAACATTAAATAAACCCAATAGGCTGATTTTGCTTTCAATAAGGATTAATTATATCTTAGTTGGGATCAAGTACAAAGTACTGTTTTACTATTACTAGGATGCACCAAATCCAGGACTCGGTTCGGGATTCGGCCAGGATTTGTCCTTTTTCAGCAGGATTCGGCCGAATCCTTCTGCCCGACTGAACCGAATCCTAATTTGCATATGCTAATGCAAATTAGGATTTGGTTCGGTATTCGGCCGAAACTTTCACGAAGGACTTGGGGGTTCGGCCGGATCCATAATAGCATCCCTAATTATTACAGAGATAAAGGAAATCATTTTTAAAAATGTGGATTATTTTATTATAATGGAGTCTAAGGAAGACGGCCTTTCTGTAATACGGAACTTTCTGCATAACGGGTTTCCAGGTAATGGATCCCATACCTGTTTGATTTTGCATGTAGGAAAAACTCCTATAACTGTAACCGTTCTTCAAGGGCTTTTGTATTCTTTTATGAAACACAGGAAAGATCACAATTCAACAAAAAAAATGTTTCTTTTCTTTTTTTTATAGTTATTGATGTGCAGGCATTTGAGAGATTGCTGGGCCCCTGCATGGACATTATGAAGAGAAATATCACGCATTATGAAGAGCAGTTGGTTGCATTGTTTGGTTCCAGCATGGACCTTAGGGATCCAGGAAAATAGGCACCGTTACCTCATTGCCTTCTCTGTTCAAGACACAGAAATAAAAGCTTCCTGTCAGCAACACAACAAACAAGGGACAAAGAGCACTGTGGAACAGCTACTGCTGCTGTTGTCTTGAGCACTTTTTTTTCTTTTTCACCCCCTTCTGCTTCAGCAGCAGAGATCGCGGTAGAAATCCAGTCTGGGCCATTTTGCTGCTGAGATCCCATTATTAGACCCGATAGAAATAACGTGCCTTTCTTTTTCCTTTCCTGGTTAAGAATGGCATATTAGCCCTCGTTGCGATACATTTTGTAAGTGCCTACTCCATTGCCCAATGTCTGAGCATAACAAGTAGTATTAAAAACAAACATTTTTGTTAACATGGCTCCCATCTTTCTAGTCAAAACAACGAGGTTGACCGGCAATAAGGTTTACTTTTACTTGGATACTGTTCTTTGGTTCAGCAATGCAGCCTATTAATTGTACATTGCAGGTTTTTAATTATCATTTTAGTCATGTGGCACCCTCTGCAGCTTGCCGTGGGAAAATGGTGTTTAGCCTATGCAACCTATTCTATTAGGTAATGGTATAGTGAAAGCAGTTTTGTTCTGTGTTTGCGATATCCTGCCATATTTAACTTGAAAGTGTTGCATTACAAATTTACAATAGCTCTTCGGATTGCCACAAGATGTTTCTCAAAGTAACAACAATAGATCTGAGTATTAATTTGTAAAATGTTTTCACATAGCTGGGCTTCCCTCCTCCATTAGTTGGCCTGTTTAGCCACCAGGTCATCTGAAACTCTTGCTCCCTAAGGGTAAGGGCAGATTTGGGGAGATTAGACGCCCCGTCGACAAATCGCCTCTTATTTGGGCCAACAATCTCCCCCAACTGCCTTCCCCTACCTTCCCACCAGTTGTAATTAAAAATTGCCAGTGCGATCACACTCGTGGCGTTTAATTTTTCGAAGTTCCCTCACGCTGAAACTTTGGACGACTTCGGAAAATGAATCGCTCCCAGTGCGATTCTGCCAGCGATTTACATTCTAGCCAAGGGGTGGGCAGTTTGGGGAGATTAGTCGCCCGTAGAAGAGGAGCTTTGTAGCCGGGGCGTAATCTCCCCGAATCTGCCTACCCTTAACCATTCTGTCTGGTTTAGGTTCACCTAGTAGCAACAATGTTAAGAGAACAAAAAAGTTCCTGTATATGCGAGTCATTTTAGAGCATTTTATTATCTTTGTATATCTAAGAAAGATAATGTTAACACAAGTTCCTTTTGTGGCTCCTATGGATTTTCCTTCAGAGAGGATGTTTTGTTATTTAAATCAGTCAAGCACCATTCCTTAAACATTATTATTAAAATACAAATGACATCCACGTTGATGAAATCTATATGTATGTATAGTCTTTCTCACAGACACTTTGCACTCCCATTTGTATTCAGGAGCAACATTTTAACTTTGTTTTTTTTTTTTTACCCCCTGAGTGTATGTTAAAAACAACTGCAAGTCTACAGCTTGAGTAGAGCTTTTCTTTTCTTATGAGAAAGAATACAATATGTTGTGCAACTTGAACCAAAATGATTACTGTATTAAATGAACCCTTTTTTAAAGTTTTTCTCAAGCACCCCAAGAAAATCAAACGGTAGTGTGGTGGAGTCTTTCGTAATGTTCTTTCAAAAATAACCACTTTTGTTTCACGGAATTCGGCGAGACTCACAAATGGCAAATTGAAATCTTTGTATTTAAAAAAAATAGTGTGTACAAAAAAAAATTGCCCTAAAATAAAGTGAATTGTTTTTTTTTAATGAAAATATATTTATAATAAAGGCAATATCAGTTTCCCAGATTGTCATGCAAGAAAACAAATGTCGTTTTATGACAAATGAGCCCTTAAGAAGGGGCATATAAATTGGCGCAGCCTGCTTTAGTGATTATTCAGATAATTATTCCCGTTTGTACGTAGCTGCATTATTTTCCAGTGGAAGTGCTACTTACTGACCATGTTGTACGGACAGAGTTGTAAAAGCCAAGTTGCTGCCTCCAGCTGACCAAACACAGCATTGAAATGGATCTTGCAGATCTGAGAGTTGTTATACAGTTCTCTGTCATTCGATTACCCCTATATAAAATTGTAACTGCATTTAATAACTCTAAAATATAGTTTGCATGCTTTCTTACACAGAGCCGGTGTCCGTGCAGCATGCAAGATGTCCTTCGCATGTTATTCCACTCAGTTGTGTCTGCTCAAGTTCCTATACATTTTTAGACCTTAACATATAACCAGTGATACAGAATTAAGTCACCGGCATCCGTATTTGTCTGCCATTCTCTGTATCAGCAGCCTATCCACCTGATTCTTGCATCTGAACATCCGATGCTTGCGTCTAGTCTTTTATAAGCTAATTAGAGAACAAGTTTAATTTGAGCACTTCAGTCCATCTATAAAACAAATCTTCCGGTGAGTGATCACTGCCACCGTTTATTTATTTCTATGCCGTACTCAGCCAGTGGTAGCAGTATAGTGGTCCTATTTCTGATTGTAGTTGTTTGTATGGCCAATAGGTTTGAGTCTGGGTGAGCTTCATGTGTAGATGAAGGAGGAGGACATTTGTGGAAAGTGATTTTGCACCATTAATGGGACAGTACCGCAGACATGGTAGTGAGAGCTCAGCAGCAAAGTGAGTAAAGTGGCATAGTTACATTATCGATTTCACCTGCTCATTATGCTGTCGTTGACTTTCTTTTTTTTTTTTTTTTTACTCTCCCACCTTGCGCTCATCATGGCCAAGTGCAGTTTTGTTTTTATGCTACAGCACAGATTTCACGATTAAAATTCAAAATAAGAATTCTCAAATATTTACAATTCTGCGCTGTCAAAAGAAATCATCAGTTTATTTCCGACCTTGATCCGAGCCAGTTTTGGCAAAAGGCAGGGTTTTTCTCCCGCTCTCATTTAAAACAAACCAAATGCAGCATTCATTCATGCTGACAATGGCATTTCATGTGTTGCCAGTGAATCCTACTTTACTGTGCCATGCGTTTGCTGTGGGCCTTCCTTTTCCTCAGTGCTACAGGGCTATGTCTTGGAATTCTGGAGAGAGAGAGACAATCTCTTGCTATCCTTCATCAAATATTTGATATTATATTAGCTTACACCAACAAAAACGTGTAATTCTGCCTAAAAGAAGCTACCTCAAGGCATAAAGTGCTTTGCAGAATTACCACCGGTCATCTGCCTGTGACAAATGCCCCCACCACTTCGGTTTGTACGTTGCATTCAAATTGTTTTGCTTTTTTTCCCCCTCTCCCATTGAATCCCCATTGTCTTGCGCAGTATTTTCCTGCAGTTATAGGGAGGGGGGAAAAATGCAGTATTGGATCTCATTGCAACATTATGTATAAACTCCTCTCAACGGGTTTCTGATATTTAAGCTTACATTTTATTAATAAATACGTAAGTTCTTATCTAGTCCTATTGTATAAGCCTTATTGAGTCTCTCTGTTTCCTGTAAAGGGATTCTGATTTGCTTGATTGGTAATGTTTCTAGTAATGGGTAATGAGGCAATGGGTCTGTTGCATTAAATGCAGGTGCCTTTGACACTTATAGGCTGAATGCCAAGTCTGTATTGTGGTTACAATATACAAGATAAAAACCAAACACTGTATTCATTCTTACTAGTTATCTTCTTGTCCAGTCCTGGATATTCATCTTCTTCACCCCCGCCCACCACTTTAGAAGGGGATGGTTATCTTTTTTAACAGTTTGGCCAGAAAGAGCTACCTAAAACAGCTGTTGTGTATTCCTGGTATCCTCTGCTGTCCCAACATTTACTGAAGGATCTTGGCTGGTAAGCTTCCGGGTATGTATATGGCAGCTATGTGAAAGCACTGGCCTGAGTGAAATGATGGGTGAGTTGTTGTACCCCAGATAGAACAGTAGTGCAACAGCTGGTTAGAACAATGTTTCATATATATATATATATATATATATATATATATATATATATATATATATATATATATATATATATATATATATATATATATATATATATATATATATATATATATATATATATATATATATATATATAGGACCTTGTTTAAGAGCCTTGACTAAATTTTGCACAGCAGAGAGGCTTGAATATATTTCTCTAAGATATTTATCAAGGCGCAGTGATCCCCAACCAGTAGTTTGTGAGCAACATGTTGCTCTCCAACCCCTTGGATGTTGCTCTCAGGGTCCTCAAAGCAGTTGCTTATTTTTGAATTCCAAGCTTGAAAGCAAGTTTTAATTGCATAAAACTAAGTATAGTGCCAAGTAGAGCCTCTTGTTGGCTGTTGGTCCACATAGGGCTACCAATTGGTCAATCACAGCCCTTATTTGGCAGCCCAATGGACTTTTTCATGCTTGTGTTGCTCCCCAACTCTTTTTACATTTGAATGTGGCTCACCGGTAAAAAAGGTTGGGGATCCCTGATCAAGGGCTTAAATGACCATTCATCAAAATACTATAAGCATTCAATTGGATTGAGATTATGCTTTGATGGCATTGACTCGTCAAGGCTTCTTGAGATAAATGATTTTGTTACAATCAGGAGCTCAAACTTTAATGTAAAATCCCTAGAAACAGAAACATTCTAAAGATGGTAATTGCCTTGCATAAGTATTAACATCTTGTGTTACAACCTGGAATTAAATGGATTGGTAGGAAGTGCAAACCCTCAAAACTAATGTCAAAATGTGTTCTAGATTTCAAGATACTAGCAATTTGCATACTGCTTATATACAGTACATGTTGCTTTGCTTAGGATGGAAAAAGGAATAGTTATCAGCTTGCACACCCTGGCTCTCCAAATCGTATATTACCCGGTGCCCGGCCGAGAAGGCTTCGGAAACCCACAAACTTCAGAATAAATAATTCCACCGGCACACAGGTCTTAGTTGCAAGCAGGGACAACCCTTGCTTTATTTTATTTGCATGATGCAACGTTTCGGGGTGATCCCCCTTTGTCAAGCAGGATGCTTAGGATGGACCAGAGAAATGTCAGAAGTTTCCGCTTCTAAAATTCCGAATGTATCACGGTCAGCAGATTTGACCAGCTGGTGGCACTGTTTCTATTTCCTTATTTGCACAACTTATAGCTTGAAATCTAGAAATAAAAAGTACATGGATTAGAACATGTTTAGAAGAGGACTTAGTTGGGAAGACACACTCTCCGCTTAGTAAGCTGCTGGTGTTGACCTTCATGCCAAGTATAGTTAGGGTAGTGTGCTCTGTCTGCCTAAGCCTAGGGGTCTATTGATTAACTTCCCTTAAACTCTTCTCACTCTGGGTGTTTTCTGGCATTTCAAAGAACCAAGCTGCAAACACCAAAGCTAAGATGGCGTTTTAAGTCTTCCACCAACAGTAAATTCCAAGCTTATTTTTTGTACTTTTAGATGCATTGCCTGTGCCTTTATGGAGGTCCTGAAAGAGTAAGTTGATTTTGTGGAACATCCACCATCACTGTTGCATGAGCAGAGAAGATTTCAGTTAGGAGATTCATGCTGATGCTTGCCTGGACTAAAGCCATTGTGCAGTCCCTTACTGGCCTTTAAGCTACATACCTTGAATATTCGTAATGGACTGGCCAATTGCTTTGGCCCAGGCAAGCATCTGCACACTAGGTTACTAGAAGGGTCTCTACAGTCCAAGAAGCCACCATAATGTGATATAGAGCTTCTTGGAATCCTTGGCTTCCAACATGCAGTTGGGGATGTTAGACGGGTTTCTAGTGAACGAGACGAGTAGGAAGAACAAGAAGGCCTAATGGACTCCTGAGCACGACTGAAGCTTGAGGCCATTTTGGAACCACCAGCTGTGACCCAGGCTAGGAAGTAGAAGATGACTTGCATCATGATGCAAAACCCTAAAGCTGCAAGAGAAAAATGGAAGGAGGGCAAAAGGAAAGTGGAGGCTGATCCAGAGCTTATACATCGCAACAAATTTGCCAGATTGTGTGAAGATGATGGGAGTATGAACTCTGGATTGGAAATTCTAGATGGGGCTGATCTCAGCCGGGAGACCAGTTTCTCTAGTAGTGGTGGGGAGGAGAGTAGAGTCAGGCCTAAGCAGATTATGGTTGTAGGGGACTCATTTATTAGGAAAGTGGATAGAGTAATTTGTTGTCCAGATCGCTACAAACAAACAGTTTGCGGTCTACCTGGTGCCAGGGTTCGGCATGTGGTTGATCGGATAGACAAATTATTGGGTGGGGCTGGGCATGACCCAGCTGTCTTCGTGCATATCGGTACTAATGACAAAATAAATGGTAGATGGAAGACCTTAAAGAGTGATTTCAGGGATCTAGGATCTAAGATCAAGGAAAGGTCTTCCAATGTCATCTTTTCTGAAATTTTGCCCGTGCCACGTGCAAGTTTAGGAAAACAGCGGGAGTTTAGGGAGCTAAATGCGTGGCTCAAGTCTTGGTGTAGGAAGGAAGGGTTTGGGTTCCTAGAGCACTGGGCTGAATTTTCCTTGGGGTACAACCTATACAGTCGTTACGGTTTGCACCTCAATGGAAAGGGGTCCACGGTGCTAGGGGAAAGAATGGCTAAGAGGTTGGAGGAGTGTTTAAACTAGGCAAGGGGGGGTGGGTGAGATAAAGAATTATGGGGAAGCTAGGGTAGATGGGGCAGTGGGGGGGCATACAGTTTACAAGCTAAGGTGGTCCCTCTGTTACAAGGAAAACAGAATAATACTAACTTAACATATAATTCTCCACTAAGTAATGCAAATTTCAAAAGTATAAGTAGTAACCTCCGCTGTATGCTGGCAAGTGCACGGCGTTTGTCAGGTAAAATGGGAGACCTAGAATTAATTGCATGCTCTAAAAATTATGATATAATTGGTATCACTGAGACCTGGTGGGATGAAACATGTGACTGGATTGTGAATTTAAATGGTTACACCCTTTTTAGGAGGGACAGAGGGATTAAAAAGGGTGGAGGAGTGTGTTTGTATGTAAAGCCTGAATTAAAGCCATGCGCTAAAGAAATAACCATACCTGGCACTGGTGAGAGTGTAGAATCCCTCTCGGTAGAGATTTTGACTGGGCAAAAGGTTACAAAAAGAATTATCATTGGTGTATGCTATAAACCACCTCGTATAAGTGTCGAGTATGAAGCCCAGCTACTCTTGCAGATACAAGCGGCTTCACAGCTGGGTCAAGTTGTTGCTATGGGTGACTTCAATTATCCAGACATTGACTGGGTAATGGGGGTTGCTAAGACAGAAAAAGCTAGTAGGTTTGTAAATATGCTGAATGACAACTTTTTATTCCAGCTTGTTCAAGAACCTACTAGGAATTACTCTCTTTTGGACCTTGTAATAACTAATAATACTGAACTCATTTCTAACATTTGTGTGGGTGAGCATTTAGGGAATAGTGATCATAACATGGTCTCCTTTGAGATTCTGTTGCAGAAGCAATTCTATAAGGGAGTAACTAAAACACTAAATTTCAGACGTGCAAACTTTGACAGTATAAGGGCATCTTTGCAACATATTAAGTGGGAAATGCGTTTCACAGGGTTAAAAACGAACAAAAATGGGATGTCTTTAAAATGCTGCTTAATAAATATACTTGTCAGTATATTCCACTTGTAAGCAAGGAACGTTGTTGCAAAGCAAAACCTTTTTGGTTCAATAGAAGTGTTGGTGTTGAGGTGGGTAAGAAAAGACGAGCTTTTAAGGCTTTCAAGTTAGCTGGTACAGCGGAAACATTTATAAGGTACAAGGAGGCCAATAAATCATGCAAAGAAGCTATAAGGCAAGCTAAAATTGATCTAGAAAAGGATATTGCAGCAAGCAGTAAAAAAAATCCAAAATTATTTTTTAAATATGTTAATAGTAAAAAAAAATGAAGCAGGAAGGGGTGGGACCCTTACTATCAGAGGGGGGTCAGCTGGTTGATGAAAACAAAATAAAAGTGCAGATTCTGAACTCATTTTTCTTCTACACAAATGAGGAACCAATAAGTGAAGGTTTCCTTCTTAATAGTCCCAATTCTAGTAATACAACTGAGAAATGATGCATGGTTCACACATGAGGAAATTCAAAAGAGACTAGAACATGTTAAGATTAACAAAGGTCCGGGGCCAGATGGTATTCATCCCAGGGTACTTAGCAAGCTTAGCTCTGTGATTGCTAAACCTCTTTACTTAATTTTTCAGGATTCATTGAGATCTGGCATAGTGCAGAGAGACTGGCTAATTGCTAATGTGGTGCCTCTATTTAAAAAAGGATCCCGTTCTCAGCCTCAAAACTATAGGCCAGTTAGTCTGACGTCAGTGGTAGGAAAGCTTTTCGAAGGGTTAAAGGATAAGATACTGGACTTCATAGCAAATCATAATACTATCAGTGTGTGCCAGCATGGTTTTATGCGTAATAGATCTTGCCAGACTAACTTAATTTCTTTTTGTGAGAAGGTAAGTAGAGACCTCGATTCTGGGATGGCAGTGGATGTGATTTACTTAGACTTTGCTAAAGCATTTGATACAGTGTCACACAAAAGGTTACTGGTTAAATTAAGGAATGTTGGCCTGGAACATAGTATTTGTACCTGGATAGAGAACTGGCTAAAAGATAGACTACAAAGAGTGGTGGTAAATGGAACATTTTCTAATTGGACCAGTGTTGTTAGTGGAGTACCGCAGGGCTCTGTACTAGGTCCCTTGCTTTTGCGGAACTATAGGTTCCATGCAGGATGCTGCCACTTTGCAGAGTGATTTGTCTAAGTTGGGAAACTGGGCAGCAAACTGGAAAATGAGGTTCAATGTTGATAAATGCAAGGTTATGCACTTTGGCAAAAATAATATAAATGCAAGTTATACACTAAATGGCAGTGTGTTGGGAGTTTCCTTAAATGAGAAGGATCTAGGGCTTTTTGTAAATAACAAGTTGTCTAATTCTGGGCAGTGTCATTCTGTGGCTACTAAAGCAAATAAAGTTCTGTCTTGCATAAAAAAGGGCATTAACTCAAGGGATGAAAACATAATTCTGCCTCTTTATAGGTCCCTGGTGAGGCCTCATCTGGAGTATGCAGTGCAGTTTTGGACTCCAGTCCTTAAGAGGGATATAAATGAGCTGGAGAGAGTGCAGAGACTAAGTGCAACTAAACTGGTTAGAGGGAGGGAAGACTTAAATTATGAGGGGAGACTGTCAAGGTTGGGGTTGTTTTCTCTGGAAAAAAGGCGCTTGTGAGGGGACATGATTACACTTTACAAGTACATTAGAGGACATTATAGACAAATAGCAGGGGACCTTTTTACCCATAAAGTGGATCACTGTACCAGAGGTCTCCCCTTTAGACTAGAAGAAAAGAACTTTCATTTGAAGCAACGTAGGGGGTTCTTCACAGTCAGGACAGTGAGGTTGTGGAATGCACTGCCGGGTGATGTTGTGATGCTGATTCAGTTAATGACTATAAGAGGGACTTGGATGATTTTTTGGACAGACATAATATCAAAGGCTATTGTGATACTAAGCTCTATAGTTAGTATTGGTATGGGTATATAGAATTTAATTAAAAGTAGGGAGGGGGGTGTGTATGGATGCTGGGTTTTCATTTGGAGGGGTTGAACTTAATGGACTTTGTCTTTTTTCAACCCAATTTAACTATGTAACTATGTAATGAAGAAGATATGAACTGTCCCCAGTATGTTAGCAATCCAATCAGCAGGGTTTGATTGGTAGAAACCAGATCAGAATCCAGCTGTCAAAGGACTTTCCATTAACATATACCACTTCAATAAATGATGATACTGCCAGATACCTACCATGCTCCTACCATCCATGGCGTTCATAAAGCAGATGACCAACAGATCCATTGCTGTATACCACCAGTATTCCAAATGAGCTAAATACCTGACTGGCAACACCCTAAGTTTACGGTTTGTTTTTTTTATTTCTGAATTTTTAGCCATTTTCTTTATCACCCATAAGGTATGATTATAAAACCAAATCTGAGGGAGTAGTTCTAAAGCTGGCCATAGATGTAAAGATCTTTTCGTTATCGTGAGACCACGATTATCTCGAAACAATCGTTCAAATGCATGATTTGTCCATCAACCATAAAGACCATTTCAAGCAATCTTGCCAGGAAAACGGAGGGTAGCTGTCTGCTTGGCCCTGCAAACATAGATAGATTGCACTGGGACTGATACATTTATTTTTAACCTGGCCGATCAATTTTCTCACAGATGTTGAAGAAAAATCGCAAGATCTACGATCGTTCGATTCCCACTAACTTCACGATAATTTGACGGATTGGTCGGATTTCGCTAAAATCGGAAGGAAATGTAAACCTGCAAAGCAGATGAATGTACAACTGACCTTAGTGCTGAGTAGTTTTGCAGTTTACATTCATCTTTACCTGGTTTTCGCGATCTTCAGCTTTTACACTGCTAATCTAAATGAATTGATACAACAGCACCACCAACTTTTCATTTTAGCCATCGGTAGAAAATTAAATGTATGAAAATTATGAAGAGCGGGGTTTACATTTCTTTTAATGAAAACTGGAGATATGTCCTGCTAGTCCTGTTAGTACATAAATTATACTGTAATGACAATGACAGGGCCCATGGGAGAAAGCAATCCGCTGAGCCCACAGCCCCTCCACTCACTCCAGGGCTAATGAAAGCAAAGAAATGCTCTTTATAACAGTTACAAAGTATCTAATCTTTATTCCTGATAAATGACTGTAATGAGTTTTTACCCATGCATATGATATTATAGCATCCACTTACCAACAGGTGACACTACTTCCAGTAGTTATTTAATGAATGTATATCACAGAATTGAACAAATGTTTTGCATTAAATGTGGTTTATAGAGAAGTTGGTGGTTAAATGATTTTAAATGGCACATAGTGTATTCCCCTGTAGCTGTTGCGGAAGAAGAAAGGGAAGTTCTGCTGACAGATAGAGACAAGAGTCCTACCCCTGGGCTCACAATGTAGTCATTTTCCACTAAATCTTTATCTTTTTTTGGTCCAGATTTTAAATCTATGACAACTTCACTGTTCCACTTGTCTTTAATCAGCAGCCAAAGGCTATTTCTTTTATCCTCTTTCAACATGTGAAAGGCTTCCTCGCAGCAGAAGCAGTTTTGATGTTCGGACTTTTACATTTATTTAACTACCCTTTCCCAGGACAATGATAGATCCTTTCCTAACAGAAGTACCTCCCGTTAACCACATGGCAGGGGGGGCCTGCAGATACCCTTGCTGATACGTGCAACCGTACCGTAACAGAGAAACTTCATGAATGATTCTAAAATAGATCGAAATTGCTACTGGGGGTCTCAGTGTCTCCACTGCTGGTTGGATGAACTGGAAATTGTGTAGGTCTCTACTCTGTTTAGAGAGTGGTGTATGCACTTACACACCTTTCAGCATCCGAGTTCCCACCCAGAGAATGACAAATTAGGACATAACCCTTACTTGGATCCAGCACCATTGGGTGGTATATATGTATCCATGAACTCAAGTTTGCAGCACCTTTTCATTGTCATGGAACATATGGACTTAGTCTCCCCAGCAAAAATTGCCCAGCTGCAGCACAATCCTACTTAATCTCTCTCTCAAGCAGAACCTCCACTGCCCATCATGTCTCCATATAGAGCTTCAAATAGAGTCCCCCATATGACTTATCCAGGTACCCATCAGATCTTACCAGAGGAAGCTCCTTGTGCATAGGCACCTAACTAACCTAATAGATGTTCTATCAGGCTTAATACCTTCACCAACCATTTCAAGGCCTCCATTTATAGCCTTCAAGTCTCAGAACCAGCCCCTCTACTGGAATTCTACCCAAGGCAACCTAGGGGTTTCCTGTACTTTCTAACAATATATGAAAACCCAATTACCCCCTGTTATATGATGTTGGCAAGAAACTAGAACTCAAGAACCATAATTACCTAAGATGAATGGTACCTGCTCCCTACTCTTCTAGATGGGACTCAAGACGCATTAGGCAATATAAATTGTATTTTTTAGTTAGGTCCATAAATCTTTGGACAGAGACAACTTTTTTCTAATTTTGGTTCTGTACATTTTAAATAAAACAACTCAGATGCAGTTGAACTGCAGACTTTCAGCTTTAATTCAGTGGGTTGAACAAAAAGATTGCATAAAAATGTGAGTAACTAAATCCTTTTTTTAACACCATCGCTTTATTTTCGGGGGCTCAAAAGCAATTGTACAAATTAAAAAACTGTAAAAAAATGTTCATTTCTAATACTTGGTTGAAAACCCTTTGCTGACAATGACATCCTGAAGTCTTGAACTCATGGACATCATCAAATTCTGGGTTTCCTCCTTTCTAATGCTCTGCCAGGCCTTTACTGCACCGGCTTTCAGTTGCTTTTTGTTTGTGGGCCTTTCTGTCTGAAGTTTAGTCTTCAACAAGTGAAATGCAGCTCAATTGGGTTCAGATCAGGTGACTGACTTGGCCATTCAAGAATATTCCACTTCTTTGCTTTAATAAACTCCTGGGTTGCTTTGGCTGTATGTTTTGGGTCATTATGAAACACCTCCCAATCAATGTGACTGCATTTAGCTGAATTTGAGCAGACAGTGTCTCTGAACACCTCAGAATTAATTCGGCTGCTTCTGTCCTGTGTCACATTATGGATAAACACTAGTGTCCCAGTGCCATTGGCAGCCATGCACGCCCAAGCCATCACACTGCCTCCCAAATCTTTTATACATGATGTGGTATGCTTTGGATCATGAGCTGTTCCACTCCTTCTCCATACGTTTTTCTTGCCATCATTCTGGTAGAGGTTGATCTTGGTTTCATCTGTCCAAAGGATGTTTTCCAGAACTGTGCTGGCTTTTTTTTTTTTTTTTTAGCAAAGTCCAATCTAGCCTTTTTATTCATGGTGCTTATGAGTGGCTTCCACCTTGCAGTGCACCCTCTGTATTTACTTTCATGCACTTGTTTGGCTGTTGTAAGGGGTTTTTCTTCACCATGGAAATGATTCCTGGATCATCCACCACTGTTGTCTTCCGTGAACGTCCAGGTCTTTTTGCATAGCTGAGTTCACCAGTGCTTTCTTTCTTTCTGTCTCAGGATGTACCAAACTGTAGATTTTGCCTTTTTGCCTCCTAATATTGTAGCAATTTCTTGGATGGGGTTTTTCTGTTTTTGCAGCTTAAGGATGGCTTGTTTCACTTGCATGGAGAGCTCCTTTGACCCCATGTTGTCTTCACAGCAAAATCTTCCACATACAAGCACCCCCCCCTCAAATCAACTCCAGGGCTTTTATCTGCTTAATTGATAATGACATGAAGGAATTGCCCACTCCTGCCCATGAAATAGCCTTTGAGTCAATGGTCCAATTACTTTTGAGCCCCTGAAATGACGTGATTGTGTTAAAAAAAGGCTTTAGTTCCAGACATTTTTATGCAATCGTTTTGTTCAACCCACTCAATTAAAGCTGAAAGTCTGCAGTTCAACTGCATCTGAGTTGTTTCATTTAAAATTCATTGTGGTCATGTACAGAACCAAAATTAGAAAAAAAAGTTGTCTCTGTCCAAAGATTTATGGACCTAACTTTATCTCCATCCTTTCAAGGAAGATTTGCTCAGGGGTTCATCGGAAGCTGTTTGTGCCCGTTAATTTTTAGAAATTGCTACAATTATTTCTTTGGATTAAGCAGTTTTGTATTGGTACGAAATACCTTTTGGTATTCGCAGTTTTAGACAGCTAGTACAGTGTACAGGTAAAATTCTTAAGGCAGGATGTTGTGTGGTTTTGCCAGAATAACTGCATTGTTTCTGTATTGTAAGCCACATAAAATAAATCAGTTGTAATATTTCCCCAGGTCACCAATGTTAAATTTAAAAAACAGATGTACAGTATATTGGTGTGGATACAGACTGCACACTGACTGCAGTACAGACAAGGAGCAGTACAATTGCTCTGTATTCTCCAGATTGAAAAGCAGATGGCAGCACAGGTACTTCATTTATCGCCTTGTACAATGACTTTTCTCTACTGTCTGGTAAGGTGACCAACATGAATTCTCTTATTCTCTGGTTGTATGGGTTCTCTGTTTATAAAGGGACTGAGACTTAACTTGAGTGACATGTGGACATTAAATTGCAATCTAATGGTACCAGCATGCAATTTTATATGCAGGGTAGGGGGCAATAGGTAGATGGCGGAGTTAGGAAACAGTTGATGTTATGGACATAAAGATGAATGAAGCTTGGCTGTAGCATCTGCCTTTTACTAGGCTGCACCTCTTAGAGTCACAGGGAACCTACATCCCTGGGGCATTGGCTGAGCAGGAGATTGGAGATGGCTGATGCTCTTGTAGATCAGTCTGATTTTGCCCTTTTCCCACTGAAATTATTGTTTTTTATTTTATGGTCATCTGATTGCAACTATGAAGTCTGCTCTATCTATAGTTTAGTGGCAACACCAAAGTGGGGGGGGGGGCGGTTTGCATTCTCTATATTGGTCTATATTTTTATTATTTGTGTTTTCTGAGTTATTTAGCTTATTTTCAGCAGCTCTCCAGTTTGCAATTTTGGCAGCTCATCCAAATTCCCCTAGCAACCAGGCAGTGGTTTGAATGAGAAGCTAGGATATGAATGGAAGAGACCTGAATCGAAAGATAAGTAATAAAAAGTAACAATACGATTGTAGCCTTAAAGTGCAATATTTTTTTGACTGAAGGGGTCAGTGACCTCCATTTAAAAAAGTCAGGCAAAGAAAGCAAATCATTCAAAAACTATAAGTAATAAAATATGAAGACCAGTTGAAAAGTTGCAAAGAAATGGCCATTCTATAAAATACTAAAAGTTAATTAAAAGGCATAAAACCCCTTTAAACTCTACCAACAAATTGCCCATTGCTGCTGGGCTGGTCTTGGAGAATCTGATCTGACAAGTATCACTGGAGAAGTTCTACAGTCCCCCTATAGTTTCCAATCACCACCCAGACATTACCCCATCAGTCATCAACAGAAGTGATTTTTAGCTCCATTCAACACACAATGTGATTGGTGGGTCTCCAGTTTCAGTATTACTGGAAAGAACAACCAAGTTACATTGGTTAATACCAGAGGATCCTTGGTTTCTAGATCCCTTTGTATTTGGTTACAATGTCATTTAGAATTAGAACAAGGTTGCAAAAACATAAAGACCTTGTTTCAATGTAATTGTCCTTCAAGCTGGAACCCTCCATCCATTGATTGGAGATTCTTTAAAGAAGGCCTGTACAGTTGTGTTTTAAATAAAAGCAGCCTGACATCACTAACCTGATCAATCTGGTAGAAATTATATTTGTACATGCAAATAATTTACTAGTAGGTGTAGTAGAGTAATAGAAAACCAACAGACCCAATAGTCATGACATGCTGCTGATTCTGTGTCATTGAATCATTCATTGAGGCTTGTTCCAAATAATAGCAGTGTTCCAAATAATAGCTTGTTCCAAATAATAGTAGTATGGGGTTCAATTACTGAGCTCATTCATTCTGTGAAAAAACAGGTGTCAATTCCGGCCCTTTTTTAAGGAAGGAAGGAGCAAATGTTGTGCTGCTGATTATTGTGCATTTCTCTCTGATAATCTGAATATAATGGCTCGTTCCAGACATTATTCAGAAGAACAGCGTACTTTGATTAAAAAGTTGATTGGAGAGGGGAAAACATATAAAGAAGTGCAGAAAATGATAGGCTGCTCAGCTAAAATGATCTCATATGCTTTCAAATGGCACCAAAACCTGAAAGACATGGAAGAAAAAGGAAAACTACCATTGGAATGGATAGACGATTAGCCAAAATGGCAAAGCCAACAATCCGCTCTAGGAACATCAAATAAGGTGTAGTTACCTGTGATACTGTTACAATTAAAAGACGCCTATGTGAAGCCAAATTGCCGGGAAGAAGCCCCTGCAAAGTCCCATTTTTGAAAAAAAAGACGTACTGAAGAGCTTACAGTTTTCCAAAGAACCCATGTCAGGTACTTACCGGTTGTGCTGGGTCCGGTCAGCGCATCCAGTGCATTCCAGCGCGTCTAGTGCATTCCAGCAGCACGGTGCGTGTCAATGACATCACTACAGGGCGTCGCGGCACTGGTCCCAGGGATCCAGGTGGCACAGTATGATGACGTAGGCGACACCATTTAGCTCAGCGCAGAGGACTCCCCAGTGCTCGGACATCGTGTTTTCCTGGCTACACTTTGAGTAAGTGATTCTTTAATTCTACTGAACTTGGTTTTGACTCTGCTTCTGTCTTTCGACTATCCTGCTGTGTTAACCCCTGGAACTTTGCTTGGATTCGATTCACTGTTGCCAACCCTGCTTGCTGTTTGATTATTCTTTTACATTAACCCCTGGTACTTCGTTTGGACTGATTCATTGTTGCCGACCCTGCCTGTTATCTGACTACTCTACTACACTAACCCTTGGTACTTTCGCATAGACTGTGATTTACTGTTGCCAACCTTGCTTGCCTGAACGACCACGCTCCGAATTAACCCCTGGGTATCCAGCCTTGTGTTCTCCAATTTGCCTACTGGAACGTCTACCTGATCTCCCAGTGTTGTGAGGTTACGTGGCCTATCTTCTTCACTAGAGCCGACCTTCATTCCTGCTGGACGCTACGCCAGGACCTGTTATGGCTGACGCCAAGTCACGTTACCCGGCACCTGAAGCTATCCTACAGATCAGCGTATCCAGTTAGATTCACAGGCTCCCATACCTCACCTTCACTAGCCTCCCTCCGTGCCTAGTTGGGGGTTGTACTTGTGAGGGGGCTGTAAGGGTTGTCTTCTTCAACATCAGCGGTTCCTCCCGGGTCGGTAAGTCTGACAACCCACTGACTGACCTAAAGAGAAATGGCGCAACATTTTGTGGACTGATGAAAGCAAGATTGTTCTTTTTCTGTCTAGGGGCCACAGACAGTTTTTCAGACGACCCCAAACACTGAATTCAAGTCACAGTACAGAGTGAAGCCGATGGCACAAGCATCATGATATGGGGATGGTTCTCATACTATGGTGTTGGGCCTATTTATCACATGCTTTACAAATATGTAACCAGTATATGCTATGTTTAGAGTGAGTGTTTTTGAGTGAGCCCGGGCCCACCATGTACAGTGGTAACATGGGTCAAGGCTTGTGCCAGCCTCTTTTGAAGTCTCCTGCTATTTATCACATACCAGGGATCATGGATCAGTTTCAATACATTACTTAGAGAGGTCATGTTGCCTTATGCCAAAGAGGTAATGCCCTTGAAATGGTAATGCCCTTGAAAAGACCCCAAACACCTCAGTAAACGAGTAACACCTTGGTTCCAGACGTTATGGAGGGGCCAGCCCAATCCCCGGACCTTAATCCAATAGGAAACCTGTGGGGTGACATCAGAAATGCTGTTTGTGGGGCAAAAGCAAGAAATGCAGAAGAATTGTGGAATGTAACAGGTGCCAGAAGTTGGTGGACTCCATGTAACACAGATGTGCAGCAGTTCTCAGAAACACTGATTATACAACTAAATATTAGTTTAGTCATTCAAAGGAAAGCAAAATCATGAAACATGTTTCAGTTTATACAGTGAATATGTTTGTAAAGAAGAATTCAGACGCTGCTATTTTTTTTGGAACAGCCTTTTCTTCATTTTCTAAATTTTTCTTCATGTTTTGATTTGTATTAGAATGTGCAGTTTTCCCAATGAATTTGCGTGTATGGAAATAAAAGCATTATAAGGATTTTAAGCTTTATTCACTTTTTTAGATGCACTGCTATTATTTTAAACACAACTGTATATTACAGAAATGCTATAAACCATAAACGAAGCAAATACAAATACAATAAATGGGAATGCCTTGATGTTGTAAGGACAACATACACTATTTAAGGACAAGAGCCCTGGTCTTCATATGTTTAATCAACACTTAAGACAGAGGAGCCAAGTGTTTAACTCTGATTTATCAGAAACAACAGCGAACTTTGTGTTTCGCAAGGACATGAACTTCCTGCAGGGAAATGTACATGGTGTTCATGTCACACTTTGTACCTGTCAGAGATGCTATTGTTTCATAGAGTCCTGCAGTTGGTCAGCGTGTCACTGTCATTGCAAGCTCCCCGCTGTCCTTGTTATTAGTCCTTAATATCCCGCTTCCCGGATCAGTGATAAAACTTGTATTAGTTTATGAATGAGTGCAAGTAATGAGAAGCAAGCAAGTAATCCTAGTACGATATTTGCTATTGTCTGTTTTCTGAAGGGACCTTACTGCGGCTTAAACACCGAGCTTTGACCGGATTAGTGAGATTGCAAATTATTTTGTCCTCTTTGAACCGAACATTCAGAGGCAAATGCTACACTTTCTTTATGTCAATTCCACTTGTTAAAAGCTGTTATAATGCAAACTTTATTTTATTGAGCCCCCCTTCAGTCTATCAGCTGACCATATTCACATTAGTGATAACAATTACAGATATATAAAAACATTGGGGGTAACAGTCGGCCTGCTATAGTTCCAGGGGTACCCAGGACACATAAGTACTTGCCCCAAATCTCCCTGCTATAGTTTCAGGGGTACCAGGGCACAAATAAGTACTTGCCCCAAATATCCCCCTAACTGAACTTCAGGCTGGACCATCTAATCTCATAACATGGTTACATATATATAGAAACATTGGGGTAACAGTCACCCTGCAATTGTTCCAGGGTACCCTGGGCACAAATAAGCACTCACCCCAAATCTCCCCCTAACTGTCCTTCAGGCTGGACCCCCTTAGCTCATAACAAGCTTACAGATATATAGAAACATTGGGGAAACAATCACCCTGCTATAGTTCCTGGGGTACCTAGGACACAAAAATAAACTTTCCCAAAATCTCCCCCTAACTGGCCTTCAGGCTGTGCCCCCTTAGCTCATAGCAAGGTTGCACCTGAGGAAGGGGTTGGTCCCCGAAAGCTTGTGCTTACAATACTTCTGCATTAAATGTGATAAAGGCATTGCCTGGCTGAGTTGGTGTGCTTCTTCCCTATTTGGAACCTACAGCTATATAGAAACTGGGGGACAGTCACCCTGCTATAGGTCTGGGGTACCCTGGGCACAAATAAGCACTCACCCCAAATCTCCCTCTAACTGACCTTCAGGCTGGGCCCCCTTAGCTCATAACAATGTTACAGATATATAGAAACTTTGGGGTAACCGCAAATAAACACCCACTTTCCAGGTCTGTTCTCCTGTCTGACATACAGTAAGTAACAATGTTGAAACATAGTCTCATTTCTTAAAGTTTGGTGCTTAGGAGCCATCTAAGCACATAAAATTTTCTCCATCTGTTGAAAAACACCGGCAGAGAAGAGATGTCCACTCCTAACCACACCCTGTTTAATAACTGAGAGACACAGCTTCTGTCTGTCAAGTACACTCCCAGAAAACCACTTTCACTCTGCTGCATCCAGGTCTATTCATGCGGTCAAGTACCTCTTAAGCTAGAATGTCTTCTCCATAGAGATGATGACATTGTCTACCAAGCACCACCAGTACTGGCATGTGGCATCATTGGGGCCAAATTCTTTTGGTCCTATCCCGGAGTCAGACAGACCTATACGTATAACTTCACTGAATATTTATAATGAATGTGAATTTAGAAGTTGATTAAAATTAAATTTCCTTCATTATAATTGGAGTCACAACCCCTCAGTCTCCTTAGTGAAACTGTAGTTTATTCAATGCTCAACTTTGTCACCCATCTTTACCCGGCTCCTGTAGGCTGCAGAGTTATCTTTAGGGTGCGGTGTTTGCTAAAGTGCCAAACTCACACATGAATGGGCCAATTCTCTTGCTTTAGCCCTTGGCACACAAGCTGACTTTAAGCACACATTACCCCACCAAGGGACACAAAGGCATATCTGCATTCTGTTCTTGGCCTATAGTGTTGGCCTATTTGAATGTAAATATTTTGCAGAAACCTAGCACTGGTGGGTGGGAGTGCACAATGACATGGCAGGAAAAAAAGCACTTGATACGTGAGACTTCTCGGCACAAAACAATGATCTGGCAAACTCTGCTATCAGCCTTGGGCTTTGCTCTGTAAGCAAGCTAGAGATAAGGCCTCTTACCCTGGGTCGTTTTTCCCTGTGCTGACGAGAACCCAATGAACTTGGGAATGTATTACATGACTGAATGCTTTTTAGGTTAGATGTACAGAAGAGAATGTCTGTCCTTCAACCCCCATAGGGCTTCCCTTGCAGTGCATTGACAGCTGTGGGTATGTGGCAGGTGTGTGCAGTTGAGGAATGGAAGCTCAGTAAACCTGTTCTACTTAATCACTTGTTGACTACTGTATATGATAGATCCATGTCAAATGAGGATAGCCTCAGCTTATATGCTCATGTTCATTTTACTTTCATGCAAAAAACAAATGCAACTTGTGCAGATATCTGGAGTTTTACTAGAGATGGAAGTCAAAAACGAGTGTTAATTAAGGGCTGGTTTTCTCCCTGTTGTACCCTTCTCCATTCTACTTCTTCGAGCTGTTTCAAGCAATAAACAGGTGCCTTCAAAGATCAAGTACATTGGTACCTACCACTCTGCAACACATGTAAGGGGTGCACATCCACTTCTTCAGGGGCTCGTAGCAGTGTGATACAGGGGGTGTAGCACCAGTACCAAGCCTAAGGACAATTATCTTAGATGCAAGATGATTTGACTGACTACTGAAAGGTAAAGTGGTTCCGTGGGGTTGTTGATGCTTGTTTTAGTTCAACAACAGTTTAAGGGCTGCAGGTTAGACACTGCTGCCGTAGACCATCAAATCAGGCTCAAAGTGGGGTGATGACGGCAGTAAAAAGCTCCAGGGACATACATCACTGCTGAAGTCCAAGAAAGCTTTATTGTGATGGTCTGACCCCCTGCAAGGTTTCAGAATTTTCACCGTGACAGGTGGATCTTTCTTTGGAAACACCTGAATCGTAACCAGATTCCTCAGATTAGTCTTCTTAGAGGAGAATGTCCCTTATACTATTTATCTTCTTTAGGCAACATTACCCATCACATTTTTAGTGATACTCACCATTCAGTGCCAATCCTACAGGGATGGGTGCTCAAGACTTGCCACCAACCCCCATTACCGCCGCAAGTACAACATGATTTCCATATACAAAATGACCCCTGCCACTTGTGCACCAAATTCCCCCACAGCTAGATAGTAGCACACCAGCAATTTGGTGGTATATGCCCAGACCCCTAGGATTGTGTTGCACCCTAGGATTGTGCCTCTTCTCCCTACCCTTAGTTCTGGTCCTGACACCATTGCCTGACAATACCTCCCTTTGCAGGGAATGCCTAGATTCTACAGTTCAATATTGAAAAAAAGTCTGCTCCTTAATACAGCTGGATAAGAGGGTCCTGGATCACCTACATGTTCTTTAGTTCCACAACCGCATATTTGGATGTTCCCTTCTTATGCCTTGCTGTTATTATTCTCTTTTAATAGGGGCATCAGACAGAATAAATGTGTGTATAAGCGCTGTTAAGGAGCTGCAGCTCTGTACAGTGCTTAAATGTTATGTACAATATATGTTATGTACAATATATATATATATATATATATATATATATATATATATATATATATATAAAAGTATACATGGGGCACCGGGGCTGAACGGCATCTGGATAGAATGGTACAAGCTCAATCTCGACAATATAGCCCCAGATTGCTTCGCCTATATGAAACTGCACTGGAAGCCGGTATGTTACCCCTATCCCTTAGGGAGGCACTTAAAGTTCTGATTCCCAAAAAAGGTGGTGACCCACTGGACTGTGTAGCTTATAGGCCCATCTCGTTCCTATGTAATGACGTTAAGATCCTGAGAAAGTGCTAGCCAACCGCCTCACCAAAGTAATCTCCTCTGTAGTGCACCCTGATCAGTCTGGTTTTATGCCCAGGCGGGGAACTGATATTAATATACGAATATTTTTCACCAACATTGACTGCCCAGGGGTAATAGTCTCCCTTGATATAAGGAAAGCATTTGATTCGGTTGAGTGGAACTTTTTGTGGGATGTGCTAGCAGCCATGGGCTTCGGCCCTAAATTTATAAGTTGGACACAGCTGCTATATGCTAATCAGTCAGCTCGAATTCAAACTAAAAAGTTGGTTTCTGACCCTTTTGCTGTAGGCAGAGGCACTAGACAGGGGTGTCCGCTCTCGCCATACCTGTTTGCGTTGGCTATAGAGCCTCTGGCAACCTTGATACGTGCAAGCCCACACATCGCGGGCTTGGGCTTTGGTGGGGTGGAGGAGCGGATCACCCTGTATGCCGATGATGCCTTGGTGTTCCTAGCAGATGATAGACAGTCACTTGGGGCCCTACTCAGGATAGTCGACCAATTTGGAGAATTCTCAGGGCTACAGGTCAAATGGCAGAAATCTACCTATATGACCATAAATGGGCACCAGTCCTCCCCACACTCTATGCCCTCCAAGTTGAAACAGGTAGAGACATTTAAATATTTGGGTATCGCCAGACCCGTACAGGTTTAAGGAGCTAAACATTGACCTGGTAGTCCAGCAACTGATAGTGAACCTTACAAACTGGTCGGGACTCCCACTTAATCTGTTAGGGCACATCAATCTCCTAAAAATGGTGGTACTCTCCAAGTTACTGTACCTATTTCACAATCCCCCTGCCCCTCAGCCTCTTTACCAAACTTGACTCGCTTGTAGACACGTTTATATGGGGCAACAAACAACCCTGCATAAGTCTCAAAAAATTGACTGCCCCTAAAATCCTTGGAGGTTTGGCTTGCCCACACTTTCTTCTGTACTATCTGGTGGCTCAACTAGTGTATGTAGCATGGAGACTTAACCCATCAGCTGAGAACGCTGCCTTTCCTATCGTGGCAGAAGCAGCCGGGTCTGTTGAGGCACTCACCAATACTGTACTCCGAGGAACTACCCATAGGGGTTGTGCCCCTTCAACTCTATAGATGCTATCTTCAATATGGGAAGCAGCCCTCGGGTATGACAAAACGCCAAATTGATGTCTCCCCCTACACACCTATATGGTACAATCCTTAACGAAGACACTTTCTGATGATACCTGACCCAGTTCTCTGGGCAAGATATAAAATTAAATACATTGGTCAGCTCTATGACAAGTGGGGGGTTTAAATCATATAAGGACCTGGCAACAGAATTTAACCTTCCTAGAAATATGTGGCACAGATACTTTCAAATAAGGCATGCAGCACCACAAAGGGGCAACCCTTATGCGCAATGTCATAGTAAGTGGGTGCAGGACATACCACACCTAGACCTGGATGACTGGGACGATATTACACACTCATATTTGCCTCCAGTAATAGGTAGCAATGACATCTTAATACAATATCGTATGCTACATAGAACATACCTTACCCCAGCAAGACTGCACTCTATGGGTCTTAAAACAGATAACTTATGCTTTAAATGCGGGACGGAGCCAGTCATTTTTCTCCACACCTTCTGGACGTGTTCGCAGATGGTTAAATTCTGGGATAAGGTGGTGAACTTTGTAACACTAACTCTCAAGGCTTGCCTTCTGGGTCTGGTTGAAAGTATTACACCGGACAAGTACCAACGTGTTTTACTAAGGTTGCTATATTTTTATGCAAGGAAGGCAATAACCCTAGTCTGGAAAATGCCCAGAGCCCCCTCCTTAAAACAATGGAAATCTCTAGTAAATGAAGCGTATATAAATTAACATATATGAGTAGAGGTTGCCCAGACAGGTTTGAAAATATCTGGGGTCCATGGATAGATGAACTTGCAACAGCCTCTGTGCTGGACAACGTTTGATGTGCTACAAGCATTATATACTGTGTCACCTATGATGCACTGCCCTCGGCCTGTCCCCCCACCCTTTCCTGCTATGCCTCCCTCTGTTAACACATTTACCCTCAGTTGAAAAGGGTTAAAAATGCTCGATCTATCTCTTGCTGCCTCAGTCTAGGACGATACCACTGTTGTGATAACTGTATGGATATGTTAGACTTGTGTATATTTGAACTGTTTACTGATTATGTATCAAGCTGAAAAATAAAGTCTTTAAAAAAAAAAAAATGATACATGGGGAAGACAGTCATCCCTAGCATGATTGTTACTCAATAATATTACAGAGCAATGACAGGCAGACCCAACCCAAAAATACCTCCTAGGAAACTTTTAAGGTCCCTTAAGCCCATTCTTCCCTATGTGGCCTATACTCAGGCTGAATTGCGGTTCATCACTGTGCCGTGGGTACAGGCCACATAGGGAAGAATGGTCTCAGTTAACTCCTACACACAATTGTAGCCCAACAACCACGGCCGGGCCAAGCCAGCTGGGCTCCCTAGGCAACCCGGCTGGCTGGCCACCCCACTCCTGCCCCCCCTCCTGTGCGTGTGCACATGTTCAAGCCCGGATTTGTGGTGAGGCCACAAAAAGCCAGGCTTAGGGCGGCAAAATTTTAGGGACAGCATGCTGCCCTGCTGTATCCTAAGGAGCACTGGGTGCTCCGGTACTTTAAAGCGCAGTATCGTGCACACAGGGCCGTGGGGCCCACTGGAGGGTCCACCGCTCGCATAAATCTGGCCCTGCGCATTTGCAATCGCCCGCATGCAACTTTGTGCGCAGACTGCAGGACGGGGTACAGGGGAGGTGACAGAGGTGGGAGAGCAACAGGCGGGGGGAGAGGGAAGGAAAGTGACTGAGGTGAGTGATAGAGGGGAAGGGACAACGGGTGAAAAAACTGTATAGCAGTAGGCAGAAGACAATTTAAGAAGTACCTGCTTAGTGCCCCCTTGTTGTGGCACCCTAGATATGTGCCTCTTCTGCCTACCCTTAGTTCCAGCCCTGGCAACAACTACATTCTATAACATTAGAAGCAGTTACAGGCAGACGGGCAATTTGGCCAGTTTTAACCAGATGCAGTTACCCATACTGTTATTCACATGCAATATAAACAAAGTATGAGTGTCAGTAAGAGACATTCCTGCATACCTTTAGTTGAAGGCAAAGATAATAGATATAAAGTTTGCTTTTAGGGAAGGCTGGGCAAAACAAAGTAGCGCAGAGGACTAATGGTGCCCTCTCACGAAACCCTTTTGTATTCTGTCGGTGCCATTGTTTGTCTTTTTTGTTCTCTTATTTTTACGGGAAACTGTGAGAACTTTAATTATAGCAATAATTGGCTCACGTATTAAAAAAAAAAAAAAGGAAACACCAGTTTGGGATTTCATCATTTCTCAATGGAAAATGCCAGCCAAATGAGTTGGATCTTCAAAGGCTCAGTTTCAGCATGTTGCTACGCGCCTCGTGCAATGGCTGCAGTTAGTTCTGGTTCTGAAAGTATCCAAACAATGGATTCTTAAGACGTGTCCCTAGGGGGAAATCCCTTACTGGTGTATTTGTACTCAGACATTAAATTCACAGACTGTGTTTCTGCTGGAAATCTTGTGTAATAAGGAGCCATTGTCGCCAGGGCATGGTAGAACCTAAGCAAAAGCAGATGTCTGGGACCTTCATTATTTCATTTCCCTGAATATAGGGTTATGGTGGGTAACAGCGATGCAGGGTTGAAGCAAAGTAAGGTGAGTAAACAAGACTTTAGCCTAGGCTATGTTATATCCCTTAGAGCCCATTTATTTTTTACCCCTGAGCCAGATTCAGATGTAAACAGAGTTGGGGGAGCAACACAAGCATGGAAATGGGGTACAAAAATAGGGCTGTGATTGGCTATTTGGAAGCCCCTATGTGGACTGACAGCCTACAGGAGGCCCTGTTTGGCAATACACCTGGTTTTTATACAACCAAAACTTTCCCCAAGCCTGGAATTCAAAAATAAGCACCTGCTTTGAGGTCTCTGGGAGCAACATCCAAGGGTTTGGTGAGCAACATGTGTCTTGGGAGCCACTGGTCGGATTTCACTGCTTTAGAGCAATGAAATACTGAAGGGTATCAACCAAAACCTTAAAGTATCCCACAAAGAGGACAGTTGCTTGGAAATACATCTAGCCTCTGCTAACCTGAACATTTATGGACATACAGTAAGTTGGTTGTTGGCCAACCAGTGTCCCAAAGGCTTCCATTGCCTACTGCCAGCTTTGCAGATGGGACATCACCATTAACAGGGGTGCATGATGTTGATACATTTGGGTGAACTGTTTCTGTATTTAATCTTCTGGAACCCCCTAGTGTGTAACTGTTCCTGTAATCTTCAGGTAAAAAGTCAATGGGCGTACTTCGTATTAGTGGGAGCAAGTGGGACCTCAGGGCTCATTAATTACAGCACGACACCCAGTGCAAATCCAGATATTTTTATGGAAATGACTAGGAGGTGGCTGTAGAGGGGCATGGGATACCATACATTAACATTCCAATAATTGTGAGTTCCTCCAAAAGAATAAAGGGCCAATAGATTAAAAAAAATGTATGTACCGTACATTAAACCAGTTTCCCAGCAGAGATTCCCTTGGTACCCACCAGCTAATGCCTGGGACGCACCACCCATTTAAAAAGCAGATTGCCCTGCTGCCTCTGCCATTATCCACACCAGTTTGCACTTTCTAAATGGAAGGAGCTTGACTGACACACAGCAGAGAATTGGAGGAAATTGAGGGGGTCCACCACATAGTCTGTGTAAAGCAGTGATCCCCAGCCAGTAGCTCGTGAGCAACATGTTGCTCTCCAATCCCTTGGATGTTGCTCCCAGTGCCCCCAAAGCAGGTGCTTATTTTTGAATTCCAGGCTTGGAGGTAAATTTTGGTTGCAGAAAAACCAGGTGTACTGCCGAACAGAGTCTCAAGGTGGCCATACACGGGCCGATAAAAGCTGCAGACAGACCGAGTCGGCAACTTATTGGCCCGTGTATGGGGCCCCCCCGACGGGCTTCCCCAATCGAGATCTGGGCAAAAGTCGGCCAGATCTCGATCGGATCGCGGCTGCATGTGTTCGTTGATGCGGTCCCGCAATCCGACTGCCCGCTCCCATTCGTTAGGATCCGATCGTTGGGCCCTAGGGCCCACGATTGGATCAGCCTGTTATTGCCCACCTCAAGGTGGGCATATCGGAGAGAGATCCGCTCATTTGGCGACATCGCCAAACGAGCGGAACTCTCCTTGTATGGCCACCTTCAATGTAGGTTGACAATCCTTATAGGGGCTACCAAATGGCCAATCACAGCACTTATTTGGCTCCCCAAGAACATTTTTCATGCCTGTGTTGCTCTCCAACTCCTTTTACTTCTGAATGTTGCTCATGGGTTCAAAAGGTTGGGGATCCCTTGTGTAGAGTAAAGGGGCCCTTACTGAGCTCTAGGGGAGAAGCTGCTTCCCTCTCACTCAGTTTAGTGCCCCCACATTTTAAGATTTGGACAAATGAGGTCATTCCCCCATTTCTGACCAGTTATCAAAGCCATTATACTCCACCTAAAACCCAACCACATTCTGCCAAGCCCTGTCTCTTTGGAGTTTTGCCATTCCACACTGTCCTGTCTATACTGGGACAAGTGGGAATTAAAGGGGTTGTTCACCTTTAAATGAAATCTTAGGGGTAAATTTATCAAAGAGTGAAGTTCCGCCACTAGAGTGAAATTCTGCAGCTCACAATTCATTTCTATGGGATTTTGAAAGGCATATTTATCAATGGGTGAAAGTGAAAGTTCCCCCTTTGATAAATACGCCTTTAAAAATCCCATAGAAATGAATGGAAAGTGGCGGAATTTCACTCTAGTGGCGGAACTTCACTATTAACTTCACTCTTTGATAAATATACCCCATAGTGTGATGTTTTGAGACAATTTGCAGAATCTGGTTGCTAGGGTCCAAATTATCCTAGCAGCCATGCTTTGATTTGAATAAGAGACTGGAATATGAATAGGAGAGGGATGGAATAGAAAAGATGAGAAAAAAAAAAAGTATCAATAACAACACGTTTGTAGCCTTACAGAGTATTTGTTTTAAGATGGGGTCAGTGACCCCTGTTTGAAAGCTGGAAAGAGTTAGGAGAAGAAGGCAAATAATGTAGACTAATAAGACTAATTGAAAAGTTAAGTGCTGGCTATACACTAATATTTTGCTGTCACTGTATAGAAGTATATTTTTTTAGTAGTTTATGGTCATTTATTACATTAGTTTAGAGACATTATTATAGAATCTCCCTCCGCTTGGAGGTGCTGATGTTTCTTATGTTACCATAAATGCCTGCTCTAGCTGTATTTTCTTTAAAAACCCTTGAATAGTGGGCAAGTCACAAGCACAATCACCATCACTAGTCTAAATTTCACTATACAGGGACGCTGGGGAGACTGCAAGATTCTCTGTTATAAGGAATTATTAAACAATAATAAATATTACATGTTCTATCCCTAATTTTCTTTGGATCAATTTAATATACTCGAAAAAAATAACATTTGCAGAAAAAAGGGAAGGGGAATGTGTGCAGATACCATAAGTCGCTTCTGGTTCTGTTTCCAGCTCCCTGGACCAGATAAACATCTCTGGATGGAGAGAACAGGGCACGGTTCAGTCCCAGCTATGGAAACATTTTCCCAAACACAAGAGACTACGTCTGGAGAACAACAAGTTCTAGTGGGCCGGCTGCCAGGCACACTCGCTGCAATTATTTACTGTTCTCAGAGGCACTCGCATGAAAAGGGAGAAAAAGAAAGGGAAATAAAACAAACGCTGGAAGCGTTAACTTGTGCAATGCAAAACAGTTTTTGCTTCTCTGTCATAATAAAGAGGATGAAAGGACTTTTTATATAGTGGGGAGTATAGGACGTTTCACATTCCGCCCTTTCTCAACTTTGATCTCTTCAATAAAGAAGAGAGAATAATTAGTCAAATATCATTCTCCTGGTCAGAGCTGTCCAACTGGAGTCTGAATTTGCTCCTACAACAGGATTTTTATGGTTTACATCTTGCCCAAGAGCTTTCCTTAATTCTTTGTATATAATCCGGCCAGCAAACATGATCAGATTTGGCCAATACAAAGTGACATATTATACACCGCTGTTCTGATGTGCACATTGTTATGAGCAGAAGGGCAAGGCCTGTGAATCTTGAGGCAAACAGCCAGAGGGGCAATAAACATTATACCCAATGCTACTGCAAATTGCATCATTAAGAACTTTAACCCTACATTCCAAAAGTTGTTTGAATTACAAAATGTCGTTATTTCATTTATTTTTTTTTAAAAGTGTTTATTTATACATTTTAACTTACAACAGAGAGTAAGAACAGCAGTAGTGAACCATCACACATTGCATCGCTCAGTAATACAGAAGTACAGTACATATATCATAAAATCAGTAGTGGCATTTAACAGGGGTAGCTCAGTGGGTGGGACAGGAAATAGTCAGGGGCTTAACGGCCTATTCGGGTCCCTGCAGGAGGGGGGGAAGCACCAGGTCATGATCCGGGTTTGCCTCCAGCCAGGGCGACCATATCTGAGTAAACTTCCCCGGGCACCCTCTGGCTTCGTATGTTAACTTGATCAGGGGCAGTGCTTTGTTAGTCTGCTGGATCCATGCCTGCTTCGTAGGTGGCTGAGGGTCCATCCATTTGGTCATCAGCAGTTTCTTCGCATAAAATAACAGAGCACGAAACAAGAGTCTGAACCTATTGAGAGGAATAATTTCGTCTATCAGCCCAAGGAGGCATACTTCCGGCGTACATGGTCCTGGGAAGGCCAGTTCCTCAGACAGGTATAGTATAATGGAGTTCCAAAAGGATCTGATCCTAGGGCATGACCAGGTCATATGGGCAAAGTCCGCTCCTCTCCCACCACATTTAGGGCAAATGGCTCCCGGGTTCCTGCCCATTCTCTCCAATTTGCTTGGCGTGATATATATTTGATGCAGAAATTTAAGTTGGACAAGTTTATCTTTCAGAGCAATCAGGCCAGAGTAGATCGAGTCCTTGGCCTCCTCCCATGTTTCGTCTGTTAGTGCTGGAAGCATAGTTTGCCATTTGGGCAAGGCCCTGTCAAAGGGAGTAGTGCCTGTTTTGAGCAGGGCTTTATAGAGCCTGGAGATCAGCCCCTTGCGCTGCGGGTTTCGGAGGACAAGTTCGAAGGAGGGAGTGACATATTGTATAGTCAACCCCGAAAACTGGGATCGGAATGCGTGTCGAAGTTGCATGTAGCGGTATAATTGAACATCCCGATGCCCGATTTGGTCTTTAATTTGAGAGAGGGTGGGGAACTGCATGTCCACCAACAGCTCCCCCAGCAGCTTAACGCCCCGTAGAGGCCAGTAGCTAAAGTCTTGTAAGTCTCTGAGGTGGGCAAGGTTGCTGTTTAACCAAAGTGGCAGATAGGGGGAGAGGATTGGGGGGTCACACTGCAGTATCTTGGATGCAGTTATTTCATTTATTAGTCATTAGATAGATTGTCTTCTGTGCGGTGCCAGATTCTGTGGTTTCAATGTATTCGCTGCCTGTTGGCAAAGGTGGATAGGGCCAACTTTATCATTGAGTCACTGGAATGGTATGAGGAAAAAACACATAAGCCTGGAAAATATGGATGTTTTTCATACAGATGCCTGTACAGGTATGGGATCTGTAATTCAGAAACCTTTTAACTTGGAAAGCTCAGAATTACAGAAAAGGCTAACTCCCTTAAACTACATTTTGATCCAATTTCTTCCCCCCTGTAATAATAAAACAGTAGCTTGTACTTGATCCCAACTAAGATATAATTAATCCTTATTGGAAGCAAAACCAGCCTATTGGGTTTATTTCATGTTTACATGATTTTCTAGTAGACTTAAGGTATGAAGATCCAGAAGATGTAGGCAGTGGGGTTGGCACCATCTCACTCTCGATGCTGGTACTTCATCACTCTAACATTATAACAATGTATGGGACCTGTTATGCTGGATGCTCAGGACCAGGGTCTTTCCATAATTTGGATCTTCATAAATTAAATCTAACAAATCATGTAAAAATTAAATAAACCCAATAGGCTGGTTTTGCTTCCAATAAGGATTAATTATATCTTAGTTTGGATCAAGTACAAGCTACTGTTTTATTATTACAGTGGGAAAAAAAATCATTTTAAAAAATTGGATCAAAATGTAGTTTAAGGGAGTTAGCCTTTCCGTAATTCTGAGCTTTCCAAGTTAAAAAGTTTCTGAATAACAGATCCCATAGCTTTACAGGCATCTGTATTTTTATTACAGAGAAAAATGAAATCATTTATAAAAATTTGCATTACTTGGATCAAATGTCTCTGAGTCTATGAGAGACAACCTTCCGGTAACTTGGAGCTTTCCAGATAACGGATTTCCGGAAAATGAATCCCTTACCTGTATTAATATTTATCACATGGATATACTTGTAGCACCATGGTATGTCCCTTCAGTTTCGGAGTGGCCCACCGGGATACCAGGAAAACTCCCAGTGGGCCCAGGTGTCAGTGGGCCCTCATGCTGCTAAACATTTGACCTATTTCATAGACATTCCCTATTTCTATGAGAACAAAGATGCTAAATAGATGGAATAATTATAGTATGTAAAGAAAAGAGACTAGAAGAATAGAGGTTGAGTGAGGAGAGGAAGAGAAATAGTACTAAGAGTAGGTCTAAGATTAATTGGGGGGCCCCTGGTCAAAGGTTTTTGGGTGGGCCTCTGGTGTCCCAGTTCGACACTGTGTCCCTTTGAGCTGGATCAACACACAACAAAGGGGAACATTTCTGTTGCCGGCACAGACGCTTTTTAAAAAATGTTCATCTTTTGCTCCCAGAGCAGAGCAAATCACATTTATTTTGCATGGGAATCAGAAGGTGAATTTATAAACTCATCACAGGTGGAACACAGAGGATCCACTGAGTAATAATACTACCGAGAGGAGACCCACAGAAACCCAGAGCCTGTGTTAAATAAGATTTCCACATTTGTGCACAATGGTCTAGTGCCTCCTTCCTTCCCAAAATCACCTGATGGGGACTGAGGAATGGGATAAGATTGGGGTTTAAAGACTTTCACTCAGGCAGAGAGATGGGAAGTAGATTGGGGTCAGGGGACAGTGTTTGATCAGAAGAGAAATATTAGGACTGAGTTGCAGACAAAGAGATTTATGAGTGTGTTGTTTCCTAATGTATAAGCCACATATAACTCAAGCTAACTTGTTAGGTAACCTCGGGCCTTTAGGCTTCCCTTAAAACAGCTGAGACTCTTTACTGTGCCTGCATTCTATCCCTGTGTGACTGCCAGATGCATGTAAAAGTGCTTTTGCCAGAGATGAAAAAAATACAAATTATCAAGGGCATAACCTGGGATTCATAGGCTCCCATGCTTGTCAAACTTGTAGGCCTTGTGTCCCTGCACCAGTTTTTAATGTAAATTGTGATGGGACGGGGATCATGGCTTCTTACCCTCTCACTGGGCCCTCTCTCCCTGCTTGCCTCACAGCTGCCCCGGCATACAGTATGCTTCTCCTAGAATTAATACCCTGCACATTTGTGTACTGTGAGCAGAATGTTACCTGCTGAGCACATCACCCATCATGATGACTAATGATAAAGGAGCCTTTAGTGACCCCTAGTAGCCAGGTATCCTATGCTAGGAGGTCTGTCCTGATGTTGGCAACTGGGCTTCATGCTGCTACATTGTGCAAAAATGTGGAGACCAAATAAAATGTTCGAAAACAGTAATTATAACAGCAATACTTGAAAAATAGCCTAACGCATGTTGTGTCTATGTGGGCATTTACACACAGGCTAACAATTTAACTCACCCACTTCCATTTAAAGAAACCGTGATCAATACCTACAACCAGGACCACCATCAGAATTTGTGGTTCCCCATACAACAACATTTTTTGGGCCCCGCTACAAGTAAAAAAAAAAACATTGGTGGCCAGGGACTGGTACAAGTAAAAAAAAAACCTTGGTGGCCAGCCCCCCATGTTAAAAAATACAAACATTTGTAGCCAGGCCCCCCAAGTGAAAAAAAAGTAATCAGCTACCAGGTTACCCCAAGTTAAAAAAAAACATCAACAGCCGGGCCCCCCCCAAGTTTAAAAAAAAATAGTGCCCAAAGGTTTAAAAAAAAAAAAATTGGTGTTCTGCATGGCTCGGCTCCTACTTTGGCACAACTCAGTTCCTACTTTGGTGCAACTCGGCTCCTACTTCGGCAGTTCAAGGGGGGCCCAGCTAATCGAGGAAATGCAGCATTCCGCGTCTGTCCTCTTCGGCGGCGAATCCAAGATGGTGGCACCCATGGTTGCCACGTAGGTAGGGGCGCCAGCATTTTGTTGCTGGCGCGATGATGTCATGAATCGGCACCAGCGTGATGATGTCACAGACCGGCACCAAATTCAAATAAGAGGGCACCCAGGACGCCGGTTCGATGCCCAAGTATAGGACTTGCTTGTTTAGCGTTCCTGGGTGTTATTATTCCTGATTTATTGATTATTGGACCTTTGCCTGGACCTGGATTCTGCATACATTCTGCCTGCCTTTGAACTTTTGCCTGAATTTGGATTTCGTCTTTGCCTGTACCCTTCTGTACTGTGATCTTGGACTTTTAACCCTAAAGCTTCCTCCTTGGTCACGACTACTCCAGGCTGGGAGCCAATAGTCCCCCGACACTGGGCCACCTTAACTTATAGAAGCCATCAGGTCTGGGATAATTGCCCCCTAGTGCCCAACATACCTATCAATGAAATGTGTTAAAACAGATACAAACAAATATCCAATGACGATAGTGCAAAAGTGTTAAACTCATAGAAATGTTTTCTATTGCACCTGTGTCCTGGCACATTTTAAGGGTAATTTTAGGACTACCGCCTACTTGTACCTGCCTTTTGCTCTTGCAACTAGCGATTATCAAGTACTGATGATGCAACTGTTATCATTAGCCATGACTTAGCAAATATAATTAAAAAATAAATATGCACACGATTTATTATTAGCCTGCTTGTCCTATGTATTGCACTTAGCCTGGACACAGGGGAAAGTAGCAGGAGGGGACAAGTAGTACCATGGTCTATTGGTTTCCAGTAACCAAAACATCTGCAGTTTACTCTTATCAATATATGAAGGGACATTAAGATACTCTTGGCAAAAAGTTAATATCAAAATAATAATATTAATATTACGCCCATGTAAACATAAGCGTGCTTGTTTGCTCATTTGATGCAATATATTTAAGATGGCCAACTGCCTTGCAGTAAAATTCCAACATTTTACTCTGAATTTATGGAGCGTTTAGATACTATCTGCAACTTATTTTATTAAGCTTGAAAACTCCTAAATAAGTGTCACTTTTTAATGAGCAATACATGGCAATATATTAAAGCTGTCCAACTGTGTCCAATATAAGGTGACCATATATGTGCTGATAACTATATCTGGATATAAATCTATCCCATTAGATGAAAACTGCATTGACAAGTTGGCTGGAAGTGGTTTTCTTCTAATGGGTCTGTCTAGGCCCCATTATGATCCATTCTCTGGCACCTTTCTTTACGGCAGGAGTGGCCCTTCATTGCACTTGAGGTCCAGTCAGGGAAGGATCTGCCAATGTTGTGCCCTCATTGTGATACCAGTCTCCATGTGGCACATGGGATGGTGTTTTGGGGCACTTTGGTGTCTTAGTAGCACTGAAATGCCCAAAGTTACCCCCAGTGTTTGTCTTTGCATTCTCCTGATGTCAGCCTGGCATAGTAGTGGGTGGGGCAGTAATATGCTCTTTGATGCCACTTTCTTACCTTCTAAAGGTACCAAAGAGCCTAGTATCCTCTCCATGTGCGATGTGCGCTTAGGTACAATAAATGATAAAAGATAAATGACTAAATACAGTTTATTCAGACTAGGAAGAGATCTCTATGACGTTTATGCCTGATTTTTATTTCCAGAAAGTAAAAATCGAGTTTATATAAGCACAAGGGCAAACAATCCAGTGCAAGTCTAAGCTTCTAGTATTGCCTGTAATGACAGGCTGCATCAGTTAACTGATCAGCAGGTTAAGACCTCACTTTTTTCTGATGGGCCAGATTTCTCTGTACACCTGGGGAGTTATTTATCAAATCCAAATTTATCTCAACATGATCTGCCAAAAACTATGATAACATCCGCACGTTTTTTTTCCGCTTATTTATTATAACATTTTCAAGAAAATGTGGTTTGTAGGAAAACATCAGAATTTCTAGTTTTTTTTTTCAGATTTTCCACCCGAAAACTCTGATTTATTATCCTTTTTTCCCAAAAACTTTGGGGTATTGCCTGAAACCCAGTGCACATCAAAAAATCATTGGGACTTCTCCCATTGACTTATATGCAACCTCAACAGGTCTGAGATGCCGGATTTTCTGATTCTGACTTTTCCATCCATGGGTTTTAATAAATTCAGAGAAATTCTTGATTTTTTAAAAGTCAGATTTTATTTAAAAAAATCACGTATTTTTTGTAATTTTTGCATTCAACGTTTAGTAAATAACCCCCCAAATGTTCCTTATATGTCTTCCTTCCCTTGACTTTGCTGAACATTAGCACAATGTGAATTTACTAGACCCATCAACCTGGATTTCTGCCAGCTCACATATGAACCAAGCCCCTATTAAACCACAACACATAATTATCCTGCATATTTATTTTCCGCACCTTCTTTCTGCAGTGACCTTCTGCATGGTCTCATCACCCTAATCTCACAGATTCTAATGTAAAGCATGAGTTAGAAGGTTCCTCACAGACTAAAATCCAGCCACAACTGTTTTTGGGTTATCTCTTCTATCATTTCATAATTAGTCAAAGCCCTTCTGCTGGGGCACGGAACCATTAAGTAATTTAATCTAGAAGTGTGTCCATAACGGTGTAGATACAGCAAAGTCTGGCATCACAAGGTCATGATATTATGTAAAAAGTAAAAAAAGTTACATGAGTGGTGGGAGCAAAAAGGAATTTACTAGCTTTTAGGGGACCATGCAAAAAGTGAAAGATATCACTATAAAGCAGTAATCTACAATGTACAAAGAGAATGAGCCTCCAGGGTTCGGTGGTGGATACAGGTACCCAGCTGTTTCTGGTTTTAGCAACATCCCCTTTATTAGGCATTGTACCAGTGATTACACAAACCCAAAAAATTTGCAGGAGAGATAATTAAACGTACTGTTTTATATTACTTTAGATTTAAAAACCACTGGAGCAGGGGCTGATGTGAAGTGATACATAACCTTTTGGCCTACAGGTTCTATGGCCTTAAGAGCTTTATAAAGATGACCTGTTGTAAGAAACTTACCCTGGTGGTCTAGTGGGCAGCGGGGTCCACGCCACGTCCTATCCTTGCCGGCGCAATCTTTGATTACTAGGGCGCGCCTCTTAAAGGCGCAGGCGCGCTGGAGTGATTGCGCCAGCGCGCAACGGCGCGAAATTGCGCACGTTTTGGTGCCAATTGGATCCCTATTTAAGGCCCATTCAGACCTGTAGCCAGTGCCCGTTATAGGATCATATCCTGAGGTTTCTGAATTTGCTATCCTGACTGATTATCCGTGTTTGACCCTGCCTGTTCCTGACTACTCTGCATTCTGTATTCTGACCCTTGCCTGCCTACGACAACGATTCCTGCTTAACCCTTTGATTGACGACCTGGTTTGACCCTTGCCTGCCTGACGATTCTGATATCCGCCTGCCTCGACCCAGCCTGTCTGACCATCCTTCTGCCTTATCCAGTCTGTCTGATTATCTGGTTTTGACCCCTTGCCTGCCTGACGATTCTGTTATCTGCCTGTCCTGATCCGGTCTGTTCCGTTTCCACCTGACGCCTTGTCCTTGACCTTCTGCCCAAAGACTCTTGCTATCCGGTCGTGCCCCTTTGCCAGCCAGAACTCCTCGCCTTGTACCCCTCGTTAAGTCCAGGTGGCACCCAATTAAGCTGAGGGCTCCTCCTGAAGCCCAAAGGTGGTCACACTACTGGTGAAGCCGAGCCGAGACCAGGGTCCTTGGCATTTGTTCTGGTATTGGGTGCCGGCCGTGACACCTGTTTAACATACAGGTTTTGTCATCTTCAGTTAGGATCCACTAATTCTCTGTAAATTGCCATTGCATATGCTCTTCTACTCAGGTCCCTGTTTAGCAACCACCAGAACAAGGGTGTGGAAGGGTGCCAGGAATCAAGGACAAGGTTTTTTTGAAGCAGTAGTAGATGTGAGAAGAGTTGAGTAGATTCAACAAGAGGATGATGTGCCTGGCATCATTATGATGTTAGTCACACATTGTGGGCAATGATTCTACGTTAGCAAGCTGCTCATTAGGACATTAAGTGGAACCCATCTGTTGATTGTAAATCTTGCATGAAAGCTCAGCTCAGCTGATTAGTGAGATGCTACCTTCTCATTGGTTGTGATGAAACCAGCTCATCAGGGGAACTGCAGATGCCTATGCAGGTACCAACTCATTCATTAGTGATCTCAATATCTCCTACAACTAATCTGGTGCCCTGCAATATTATTTCTCCACTATAGTTCTCTGATATTTAGATATTTAAAAATCTTGGTGGTGCCTTGATTTCTCAGAATCTGGGCCTAGTGCCAAAGGTCTCTGTAACCCAATAGCTGACACAGAATCCTGCTTTGCTGTGCAGGGAGGGAGCTGGGGAACCGACAGTATTTTTTTAAACTTTTTTTCAGGGAAAGTACAAGGAGGTCAAAGGTTGAGGATAGATCAGTGCAAAGCTGGAATGCTGCTCGAATAGACTGACGAGTTCTTGGAAAAGCCTTGTGGCAGAAACAACACAAAATGCAGAGATAAATTACTGCTGCTTGGGTTTCTAGGAGGAATGAGTTGTTTTCTTGTGAGTTTATGCAAGAGAACGTAGCAGGTTCAAGGTTTGATATCCCATCATCACAATGTCATCAATCAACATCAAATATCCTTGGTTAGCAAAAGCTAGCACTGACCTGTCTCTGCCTGGCCTATAAAATCCACTGGCCCTCAGTTACTGCAACATAGTCTGACTTATGCATAACCCAATATCTTTCTGCCAGAAGTGTGGACAGCTTGTACAAACAGGAAGTCTGTCCGGGATAAATGGCAGTTCACTCCTGGGACAGTCAAGGGTGTAAATCTGGTTGGTTTCCAAGAACATCCAAGATCCCAGTAAATACTAAGACAGAACATTTCAAGAGGAGGAAATGTGGAAGGTTCTTATTTCCAACACATATAAACAGCTGAACTAAAGGTCCTGCCCTGTAACATCAGCCCCAAAGACATTTTCTGTAATTAGAAGATGATATTTTAGGAAATTCGAGGGTTTTATGTTTATGCGGCACGACTGAAGGCCTGCAGGATGGCCAAGGTACAGAGTGCAAAAATGGGCCCAAATCATTTTTATTACAAACAAAGGAAAGTTGTGCTCACCACTATTTTTTAAAACCTTTAGGCAGGGGTGCAATGAGACTGTGACCACAAAATACATATAGACAAATACAAGAGTCCTCTGCACTCAACCCATTATCAATATATTTAAGGCATTGAGACATTTTGGGCATACAGCTACCAAAAATGCCTTACCCTTTAAACAAAACAGCGATTGTTTGTCCATATATTGCAATATATTAAAGCTGGCCAACTACGTCAAAGTCGTCCCATATTTGGCCTGTCCTAAGCTCAATTTATATGTATTTTGTGGTTACAGCCTCATTGCACCCCCGCCTAATGGTTTTAAAAATTAGTGGTGAGCACAACTTTCCCTTGTTTGTTATAGTTTATACAGGAGCAGTGGCCAGCTCCATGTTGTAGCTCCCATCCTTCCCAGCTATAGTCATTTGATCCCATGTTTGGGAGTTTTAACCTTGAAAGCAGCAAGTAAGTTGCAGGTAGAACTAGGGGTAGGCAGAAGAGGCACATGCCTAGGGCACAAATGTGGAGGGGGCCAGGCACCGTACCTCTTCTGCACCTTGCCCCTAGTTTGGCCGCTTCTTTCCAAACCTGTAGCAGCAATCGCCGTCTTCCTAGACGCTCACAGACGTGCACTCTTCCTAGATGCGTACTCTTCTGAGCATGTACGTGTGCACAATCTGCTTGTGCGATTGATCGCCCATGTGCGCTTCAGAAGGGGAGGATGTAGTCGGTCGGGTAGCCTTGGGCACCCAGCTGACTTGGCCCGGCACTGATAGGATGACTTTGACGTAGTCGGCCAGCTTAAATATATTGCAATATATGGACAAACAATCGCTGTTTTGTTTAAAGGGGAAGGCATTTTTTAGTAGCTGTATGCACAAAATGTTTCATTGACATATATTGATAATAGGTTGAGTGCAGAGGACCTCTTGTTTTTGCCCAAATCATTTTTACACTGTGCGCACCTTGTCCTCATCAAATTTTCTGGTTGGATCCTGAGATGCATTTCTTTGCGCTTCTAGAAACGAGAGCAAAGACTTGATCCTCACTCTTTATGCAACTTTACCTGGGAGGAGTGGCACATGAGCTTCCAATGGGATGCTCCCAGCTTGTGTACTTGGGATCATTAGGGGATGCAAAGTGCTACGGAGCTGTACTAAAAAATATTGGATGGTTAATGATATGTGATGCCCCAAGGCTACAATTTCTACAGGCCCCTTCTAGGCTACTCCCAGTTTAGAAATATACAATAATTAATCAGGTCACCTGGATACATATGGGGCTCATGATCTAGTTCTTTTAAATTTTTATTTGTGTTTTATTTTTTATATTAATTTTTATCTGCAATGTTGGGCCTGGATTCGGTTGACACAGGTGCATGGTCAGTACCTGCTGGGAGAAGTTTAGGCAGCCAGACAAGGCAAGGCACATACAGTATGTGGCGTACACCTGAGCTCTCTAACTCTCGGGGCGTTAGGCATGTGCCATTGAAGTCCTGGCATGTGCCAAACCCAACACATCTTATATTATATGCATGCCACAAATGCGTCTTGCCATGTCACGCTGCCTAATCTTTTTCCAGCAGATATTGTGCATTAACCCAACTGGACCTAGGCCCAGCAGTGCAGATAAAAATATTTTTTTTTTTAAAGAAAATAAAATAGAAATGATAACTGAAAAAGTTAGATGGGCCCTAACCATTGTGGTCCCCTAGGATATCGCCTAGGGTAGATTACTCATAAATCCATCCTTACTTAAAGAGGTCCTACTCTTTCACAGCTACTGCTGTTGAATTCAAGGGCTGGGCAGGCAAGGTTATTTGTAAACCCTAAAAACAGCAGGACCCCTATGCTAATGTGGGTAAAGAGCAAAGATCAAAATTTGGCACAAGATTTGGTGCCGGTGAATGGTATGAATTTGGGCACAAGAATGGAGAGGATGAAATATGGATGTGCACTTATACAGTTTGCTCTTCAAATGCCTGTGACTAGGCACTGGGATTAGTCGCTGTGTGTGCTGAGCCATGTGTTTCAGTCATAGCACAAGGTACAATTTAAGCGTAATAAATATATAAACATACTTGTGGTAACAATAATAGCTCTCCTTATCCTCTGTGTTAGTTCCGGGCCCCACACTCAATTGTGTTAAAATATTCATCCAAGGATTGTGCACACTCCTTCCAAACAATTACCTTTTTTTCCAGTGTTACAACACTACATTGCATCAGCGTTTCGGTTTTGGTCTAAACAAAAATGCTCACTGTTACAAATACATAAAGTTATAAGATTTAAAAGGTACTCTTGTCCACCCCTCCCGCCACTAGCTGACCTCACGTCCCCCATGTCCCAAGCTAAAATGGTTACATAGCAAGCCAAATAGTCGGGAAATAGGGGAAAGGATCAGCCAATGCAATATTAAAAGTTTAAATATATACAGGTAGCACAATTCATAATTCCATAATATTATATACAACTACAATAACGTATGTAATTTATTTAATAACTTGTTCTTGAGGGCTTTCATAGTTTGGCAAGACAGATTTAAAGGGGTTGTTCCCCTTTGAGTTAACTTTTAGTATGATGTATTAATTGGTTTTCATTTTTTATTATTTGTGGTTCTTGAGTTATTTAGCTTTTTATTCAGCAGATCTCCAGTTTGCAGTTTCAACAATCTGGTTTCTAGGGCACAAATTACCCTACCAACCATGCATAGATCTGAAGAAGGGAGTGGACTATGAATGATGAGTAATAAAATTAGAAATAACTATACATTTGTTGCCTTACAGAGCACTTGTTTTTTTTAGAAAGCTGGAAGAACAAGGCAAATCATTTTAAAACTGATAGAAAATAAATAATGAAGACCAACCGAAAAGTTGCTTGGAACTGGCCATTCTATAGCATACTAAAAGTTCCCTCAAAGTATACGTATAAGCTTTCTATTCTAGCTGGCTGGTATACGTATAAGTATACGTATAAGCTTTCTATTCTAGCTGGCTGTACTCATGAGCATTAAGAATTGTCTTGCATTGCATTTTTTAGATGCAACTTGCTGCATTTTCCGACACCTGTCCAGAAATAATAGAATAAAAGGATGTTTTCGGAACTCGCAAAAATGCACTTAATTTAGGTTAAAAAATATAAACACAATAAATGCATTTTTTTTGCACTCATTTGTTTGTTAACGCATTTTTTTGTTCTATTGTCTTTTGTGTATTGTAGATGTTTCCTTTATAGCAGGGGTCCCCTGCCTTTTCCCCGTGAGCCACTTTCAAATATAAAAAGAGTTGGGGAACAAGGCAAGCATGAAAAAAATCCCAGGGATGCCAAATAAACTGTGATTGGCTTTTTGGTCAACTCTATGTGGACTGGCAGCCTACAGGAGGTTCTGTTTGGCAGAACAGCTGGTTTTTATGCAAAAAAACTTGTCTCCAAGCCTGAGTTCAAAAAGAAGCAAAATATCACACCCCTGTAATTCCGCCACTGTCTATGCTAAAATAATATTCTGTGCACTCTCTCTTTTATACCCTAGTGCTATCTATTTAAGGCAATAGACTGTAAAGGTAAACCATACTTATAAATAGGGCCCAACTTCCATTTAAGGATTTGCAGATGATCCGTTTAAATTATTAGAGATGCCTGGTGTCCTAGGAAATCCCGGCCGGAGTACACAATACAGCAGGCTATGTCCCCAGAGAGCATGATACGGAAGGTCAGCCCGAGGCATTTTAGGTAGACTGTACCCTGAGAGTACCGTCCCTGCATTTTATTCCCATTATTGGATATATCAATGCGGCCCAGCAGGAGACAAGTCACTCACTACTGCTCCAAAGGCTTCATCCATGAGACAGAGAGACATGGTGGTGGCACTAGGCAGGCTGGGGATCAGGTTCCATGATCTGAATGTGGAATTCTGTGACCTGTGACACAAGGAAAGGGAAGCCCCAATGCGCCGTAAAACGTCATAGATGCAAGATATCTGCAGCCAGTAATGCTGATAACTGTAGTACAATAACAAATGGCAGAGGTTTTAGACAGATAATGTAACAAATACTTTTTCATATAAGAAAAGATAAGGGAAATGTAACATAAATGTCAGGTATTGATCCTGTGATTTCTTATAATTCCAGGATTCTGATCTATGAGTAGCCCTGCTTATTTTTGCAGCTGTTTAGATGATGCTACGATGGGTGAAACCTTCCGTCGAGGGTATACGGTAGAAAGACTGAGATAAGCTAATAGTTGACTGTTGACATTATTGAGCCCTCACTAGAAGTGTAAAGAAGGCAGAACACATGGAGCTCAGCCATTTATGGAAGTGGTTGTTGGACTTGTTTCAGTTCAAGCCCCAGTTTGTGGTCCAGTGTTTGGTCAGGGGCCTCTTTAGCTCATAACAAGATATACAGATATAGGAAAACACTGATCTATCAGCCAAAATTCCAAGAATATCTAGGACATGAGATAAGGTTTTCACCCCAAATTACATCTGTTTCCCTTCAAGCTGAGCTGTTAGCTATATCTAGGAGAGCAAATAGGTTTTCTCCACAAAACTTACAATAACTGGTCTTCAGACTGAGCCCTCCCTGCCACTGCTCCAAGCCCTTCCCACCAAGTGGTCATCCCCACAGCTCAGGAAGCCCCAAGCTTTATGTCTGACATTATTATTAATAGATGTACTTATAAAGAGACAACAGAAGGTACACAATAATTGACTTAAATACATATTGATTCATTAGGTAATGAGAGCCCTGCCCAAAAGGGTTTCTGATCTACAGGGCCGGTAATTGAGACACAAGGTATAAAATGTGTAGCTAAGTGAAGAAGTTTTTGTTAGAGAAGTGGCACGACTGTTAGAGAGAAGATAATGGATGAGTAGGTTATTACTTGAGGAGCTGATATATTATTGAAGGAATTGATGACTTGTGTAAAGGAACAGCTAAAGGCTAGTAGGTTAGTGGGTTAATGTGTAGGATTCATGGAAGGTGGGTTCTAAGGAATCATTTAAAACTATGCAATCCACAGTAGAGCCCTGTCCTGACTACTTGCCATGTGCCCACAGCTCAGCACTTTGTGTACTGTATTTTGTCAGATTCAGCACAAGGTACAAAGCACAGGCTGCATTAAAATCCCATTGAAGTAAATGCACTGCAAATGGGTCAAATTGTGTACCCATAAGGGTAATACCACACAAGGCTGGAACGCTGCCCCTTACATTGCCTGCCTCCTTACCACGGCATTGGACTGGGGGCGGACACACAGAGAAGATTTTGGCACCAAAATACATACTTGTTTCTGTGTTGAAATCCACTCCATGGGGCAAATTCACTAAAGGGCGAATTTTCACCAGCAAACAATCCGCTACACTTCACCAGATGAAAATTTGCTACCACTATGCTAATTCACTAAAATGCGAAGTTGTCTCTTTGCAGCCAAACGCTGGCAAAGTTTCGCTAGTGTTAATTCATCAGTACGATCATTTTATAACGATCTTTCGATAGCATTCATTTCTGCCTAGCAAAATTTCATTAGTACTCTTATGCTTAGATCAATTTGAATAGGGCGGGTACATATAGGTCGTATATGTGTCTTTATTAGAGATGTTGGTGCAAATGCTTGAAGTGGCCACTTATTATTACACATGTATTGCACATGAGCTGTTTGTACGAGGTTTCGGTTATGGTGTGTGCACTGGTGCTGGTACGATGTTTCCAATGATCTTCTGTTTTTCCCTGTGTTGCTTCTCTTCTGCCCTGTTGCAGTTTCCCCACTCTCAGTGCATAAAACAGATGTAGGCAGCTGAGCGGCTCATTACGCCGTGGGCCGGTGTCAGACAGAAACCAGTGATAAACAAGTTGTGTGCGGCTCTACCATGTTTTTTGTGCGCAGCTGCTTATTTTTATGTTGCTTGAGCTTCCTAATGTATAATGAAGCCGATACCTTCTGCTCGCTCTGCTAATGACTTGCTTACCCCCATCTGTATCTCTGCTTCCCAAAAACACTGAGTAACTGAGGAAATTCAGATTTAGGAGTGAGGGGGGCAGGAGCCCACGTATTAAAGAAACCAAAAGCAAAGCACTTTTTTTGTCTTAAATCCATCTAACCAGGACCAGTTAAGCTGGCTACACAGGTACCAATAAGATTCTTTTCATATAAAACATAGGTACTTTTATTCTGGATGATGATCCCAACTAATATCTTTAAACCATAACTTGGCTCCTTGTATAATATCCCTCAGTTTTTATTGCTGTGACCATAATAATAATAATAATAAAGAATCCCATATTTCCATTTCTTAATTTCTTGTACATCATGATGGTCTAGCAGCAAAATATTGTTTAAATATTGATAACAATAGCAGCCAGGCAGTGATTTCAGGGACAGACTGGAAAATAAGCAGAAGGTGTCTGAATAAAGTATGTCATAACAATATAGTTATAATTTTGTAGGGGATCAGACAAATCCTTCCCCTGTTTTTCTGTCTGTGACATCATTCAGCCAGGTTACAGGCTGGAGAGCCGTCCGATTGACTGGGTGCCCCAGTGCATACCTGAGAGAGTGCCTGACTTTGGAGCCAAATGTAGAAGGTTACAGACAGAACTTATAAAGGAACCCCTGCAGCAGCAGCCAGCATAGAGAGACAGATCTGTGGAGTGTGACAGTGCTGCTTGAAAAGACTAATCAGGAAGAGCTTGAAAAGGGCTGTTTTGTGCTCTGCATTGAGAAAGTATTTGAGCTTCAGGGAGAGCCAGTTTCTGTCTCCTGCCTGTAGATACTTTGGCTACTGTGTGTTTCCCCAGGGTGAGGACAGGTCTTGCTCGTGTATCTGCCACTTGGGAGCGGCTATTACTTTCAAAGGGAAAGGTACCTTTGGGCAGGTAGCGCTACCTGGGGACATAGGAGCTCTTGGGGAAGGGACATTGAACTGACCGGATTTATTCTACATTTATCCACCCAGTGTGGCACGTGGGACTGTGGCATTGAGAGACTGTGCCAGGGGTTGATAGTCCACACAAGTTCCCCAGAGCAAAGTTATATTGTGTGATTTACATTTACAGTTATTACATATAGTTTTACATAAAGTTTAGATTTGTTTTATTGCAAACTGTGTGTGTTTTATTTTTCCTAGTGAAAATCCCCTGAGATGTGCTCCTCAGTGTTCCCTAGGTGGAGGCACTGCACTGTAAATCCCAGTTCCCAGTACTTTTCGTATGCAAAAGGGATTCAAGGCTCTGGATTGCAAATGGTCAATTGCTATTTAAAGAGACAATAACCAAATTAGGGTTATATGAGCACCAGAATTGGGACTTAACCTCTGATCACCAATTCTGGTGCTCATATACTCATATTATTTTGTTTGTGGACACTCCTATTCTTGTGGTTCCGGGTATAATAACAATCATTATTGACATCTTTGATATTTTAAATTTTGGGGTATTTTCAAATTAGGGTTATAATTTGTTATAGTTTACAATGAGAGGTAATCTACTTTTCATTTGTCATGTTAGACAGAGGCCTGACGTTGCACTGTGCAGGAACTTTACAGGTGACTGACAGACCCATAGGATACATAGGAATTCTCTGAAATGAGAGGCTGCACTGACGCTGGCATATCTGACTGGGGGTTAAAATGATATTGACACATGCAGTGAAATCCTGCAGGCTTTGTGTATCATTCTGTCATTTTGCACAGCAACAGCTGCAGGTCTGTTAGTTGAATATATTAAGTAGTATTGGCAGATTCAAGGCCATGTGAACACTACAAGTTCCATGATTTCTGACTCATGAACAATGTAGCAGAAGCTGATTAAAAAATCTGGGCGAGAACTGACTTTCATCTGTTTGTTTTAAGATTCTATCTTCCCTGCTTGGCTCTGTTATAAAGAACTTCTTATAACTGTCAAACAAGCCTCTCAGGGAACCTTGGTAGGCTTAGAGGTAAGTACCAGTGCTGTTGCACCCCCTGTGTTGCTGATAGCTACACCACATCCAATTGGCTGTGCGCTAGTGCTAGGATCATGCAGCCTAGAGGTGCTGAAGAGGGGAATCTGGGCCTGGGGGTAGGCAGAAGAGGCATGTGCCTATGACCTGGCATTGGTGTCCACTACAGCTCCTTCTTTTTAGGTTGAGTTGAGACTGGACACCATTAGACTCTCCTAGATGTGGGGGTCTCTGTCATTTGCAGCACCATGTTGACCCTCCCTGATATTTTGAGAAACACAGAAAAAAGACTATAAATGAAGGTTAAACTGGGCACCACAATTTACTGTGTGCTGTTTCTTGTGGTGAAATACTACAATTGATACTTAATCTTTATAACAAACCTGCTTCATTTCTTGGCCTGGAGAACACTCACTCATGGAGGAACCAGTGCCCACATAAAATTATTTGTAATAGTTCATTTTGGGAAGCATAAGGGACCCAAACAAATCACTACGTACAATAATCATATTCTAAGGCTTATGTATCATCCTCTGCTTCTCCTCCTGCCACTTACTGCTTAATGTATAAAAAACACTTGGGATCCCTGGCTTTAGTTACGTCTAAAATAGCGTGAAGCCCATTCAGCCTTCTGTGTTTTGGTTGGCTGCAGCCTAAGCACCTGTTGTCTGCATTGGATGCACGCTTGGAGTCCAAAAGCCATGTTTATATTCATTACAAGCATGCTTATTTATAAAGTGCGGCCCATGTAGCTCCATGCAGTGTGTTTAAGTCACAAGTCTGTTCCAAAGGGTCAGATTTGGTCAGTGAGAAATAACCGTATATGAGGAGGAGGACACAAGGATCTAACAAAAGCGAATGCTGCCACGCAGGATGCTGCCACTTTGCAGAGTGATTTGTCTAAGTTGGGAAACTGGGCAGCAAACTGGAAAATGAGGTTCAATGTTGATAAATGCAGGTTATGCACTTTGGCAAAAATAATATAAATGTAAGTTATACACTAAATGGCAGTGTGTTGGGAGTTTCCTTAAATGAGAAGGATCTAGGGGTCTTTGTAGATAACAAGTTGTCTAATTCTGGGCAGTGTCATTCTGTGGCTACTAAAGCAAATAATGTTCTGTCTTGCATAAAAAAGAGCATTAACTCAAGGGATGAAAACATAATCTCAGTGGGCCAGTGCAACGCTGGTCAATGGTTTTAGGAGTTGTAAAAGCTGGATAAGTATGTTGAGCAAGAACTCCCCAGCAAACACCCACATAAACATGGGGAACAAGGTTAGAAAAGGTTATTTTCTTCCCTGAGAAGCTTCCGCTGGGATGTATCCATTTCACTGGGAGGTCTCTTTAATGATGATTCCTTCACATCCTTCCTATCTCCTATGAGTAATGATGCATGGACCTCAGAAAAACTGTTTATCCTTTGTATAATACACAAAAGCCATGAATATCTTGTAAATGATATCCTTATAAATGGCGACTAGTGATGTCATCAGTTATAAATGGTGAGTAGTGATGTCATATTTGTCACATGACTCTCTAAAACTTTTTTATTATAACAAATAAAGTACCCCTTGTTGGAAAATATGAGGATATTAGAAGTAACCTTGGAGTTCCATGACATGTATACAAGCACTCGGACGCTTTTATATGGTCATGGAACTCCTCGGCGACTTATAACATCCTTATATTTTACAACAGGGGGTACTTTATTCACTATATACTCACTGTGCTCTTGTATTGGCCTCACTGCTGTTTTTAGCAAGTACAGTATCTTATTCAAGTTACAGTAGCTTAATGAAGCTTCCATCAATTTCTATCTAACACCATGAGAGGGCCTTGCTGAGAGAGGGTTGCAATGTTCTATTGTGGTACAGAAAGAATTCAATTGGACCCTACTCCTCTACCTGTTACAATACCTGTTATATATATATAAGTGACTTTATGATAATGCCACTTTTCATTATACTTCAAACTAAGCCAATCAAACCTGCAGTAATTCCCGAGGCCTTCTGGGTATAGGGTATGCCAGGGCTTATAATAACGCCACTCACTCATCATGCACTTTAGTTTCTCAAAAGAAATAATTACCTTTCCCTTTTCCTTATTCCCACATTTTGCCAGGCTGCTGCCCACGGTGCCAAGACCAAGAGTTGCTCCATCACTGACATTTAACTCAGCCACTTTCTACCTCCCACAGACTTTATAAATAAAACAGGAACAAGAGCAATAGGACCACGGCACAGTCATAAGAAATTCATAACATCTGAATCATGAAAAGTGTATTTTATCTGTTGCAGAATATCAGACAAATCAGTTGCTCAGAGCTTTTTTATTCCAAAGCCCTGGGCCTGAATTAGTCTAAATTAAACTCATATTGGCATTAACCTGATGGCAGCTCCGGCTTCTTGCCTAAAAAGGAGGATCATTGTGGGTATCTGGTTTTGACTTGCCAAAATATTCACAATCATGATAATGCTTGTTTTCTTAATCATTTTGCTGCTTGGCTTAGACACCAAAACCATGAAATATTTTATAATATATAAATGCAAAGAACACTCTAAATACTATACCTGCATCCAATCCAAATCAAGGAAATATAAATCCAGAATCGGAGCTATGTCACATCTCTGGTCCTGAGTAACCAACAACCTATCCACAGATACCAATAGATTTATCTCAACTGAAAATTCAACTCGGTGTCTTAAGGGAGAACTAAATCTTAACTAAAGAAGTAGCTAAAAATGTTGTACATTATGTTTTGTGCTTCTGTACCAGCCCAAGGCAACCACAGCCCTTTAGCAGTAAAGATCTGTGTCTCCAAAGATGCCCCAGTAGCTCCCCATCTTCTTTTCTGCTGATTCACTGCACATGCTCTGTGCTGCTGTCACTTACTGAGCTTAGGGACCCACTCACAATATACAGTACACATAGAATAGAAATGTCACAATATCAGGCTGATTAGTAATTAATACAGATAATTACTACATGGCAGCACAGAAACCAGTGCAATTAGCATCAGAATTTAATAATCAGCCCTGTAGCATCAGCTTATATTACAGAGCAACCTCATTTTCTGCTGGATAATTAGTGACGAGCCCTAAGCTTAGCTTCTCAACAGCTGCTCAGAGCCCACTGAGCATGTGAGTGTCACAGACACTTTCCAAGATGGTGACCCCCTGTGACAAGTTTAAAGTCCTGGATCATTGCTGCTATTGACAAGCTGAAACTTTAGCCTCGTGCAATAAGTTCAGTCTATAAAATATGGCATTTTTAGCCATATTGTTTTTAGGGTTTAGTTCTCCTTTAAAGTGGCCATGCACAGGCAGATTTAAAGGGATTGTTCAACCTTCAAATTAACATAAGAATGATGTAGAGAGTGATATTCTGAGACAAGTTGCAATAGGTTTTCATTTTTTATTTGTGGTTCCTGAGTTATTAGGAATATAAATAGGAGAGGGCCTGAATAGAAAGATGAATAGAAAGATGAGTAATAATGTAGTAATAACACTTAGGGGGGGTATTTAGTAAAACTTGATTTTTAATTAAAATAAAAATTGGACCAAACCCCCAAACACAAATCCCCTAAATTTACCATTAAATCTTCTCAAAAAAATCAAATCAGTTAGAATCGTGTGACTTTTTCTAACTTACCTTATCGAATTGTCATCACGATAACTCAAATTTATTGGATCATGGAACGAAAACCAGCGCAAACAGCCCAAAAATATAGAGAATCCTGATGGTAAAAACCCTGTTCTGTTAATGACTTCTACACGATTTCAACAGGTTTTAGATGGAGTATTTTCTGATTGTTAGCAGCTTCAGAGCATAATAAGTTTTTTTCTCCGCTGAAAATTAGTTTTGCCCATTTAAAAACTCCACCAAAAAAAATTGAGTTTTAATTAATAGGCCCCTACATTTGCAGCATTACCCCCAAGTTGGAAAAAATCAGAAGAAAAAAAGCCAAATAATTAAAAAACAAATAATGACCCAACTGATAAGTCGTTTTATAATTGGCCTTTCTGTAATGTACTAAAAGTTTACTTAAAGGGGAACCACCCCCTTAATCTGCCGATACGGGCCCCGTAGATCGATGCAGAATCTTATCTGCCCAACTGACTTATATATACTAACATATATATATACTAACATATATATCTATATACAACCGATATCTGGTTGATCGGGCAGGTTTGATTTTCCCTTTGGTTCAAGGATCCCATTGGCTAGTTGATGCAGCCCTTGCTCAAGTGACTTGTATTCCTGCCATTGTAATCCAATCGTTTGGCCCTAGGGTCTAGGGATTAAACTTGACATCGCCTACTTTAGGAGGTTATATTGGGGGAAAGACCCACTCGCTTGACAACCTCACAAAATGAGTGGCTCTTGTAGTGTATGACCAGCTTTACCCTTTAAATTATACATTACACCAGAACAAGTTATTATCTATTAAAGAAATGAATGAAGACTGTAATTTGCATTTCCTCATCATGTTGAAACGAGCAAAAGCAAATAAATGTGTCAACATACTGCATGGCACCAACTAATCAAACATATAATCTTATGGGGACTATTATAAACTACAGATTGGGAGGGACGGTGTTGAAACTATTCTGGGCTCAAGCTTTGAAAATAATTTCAAATGACTTAAGATGTGCAATGAGCAATTCAAATTTACAAGGAAATTACAGTCTAATGAGGAAAATTACATTGTGAAATGCAAATTGTTATTCTTATCTGTGATTTTTATTACATTTCCCCCATATTATTTCATATACAGTATTCTTTGCCAGTAGGATGCTAAGGACACATCTTGGGAAAGCTCAGATAATCCTAGTTTCCCATAAAATGATCCAGTATTGTGAAAAATAATTAATTGTGTATATATATATGTATATATATATATATATGTGTGTGTACATAGTTGTAGATACGTTTTGGGAGTGCCGATACTCGATGTGAATATATACATACTGTATATTTATACATGACCTAAAATGTGTACGGTTGTTACACAATTTGTACAAGTATGTTGTACAAAATGCAAAACAAATGGGTCAAAAACATAAGGGGGCAAATTCACTAACCTCCGAAAATTTCGCCAGCGACAGCTTCGCTCACAGCGCAACACTTCACCAGGCGTAGATTCGCCAGGACAACGCTAATTCACTAAAATCTGAAGTTGTGTCCAGGGCGCTGAACGCTGGGGAAGTTGCGCTAGCGTTACTGCGCCAATGAAAGCGAAGTTGTGCTAGCGTTGCCTAATTTGCATACGGCAGGAAGTTAAAGTACAATGGACGTGTATATTGCAGCCAAAACATTACACTACACAAGACCGGGAAACCTTAATAAAATAAAATAGAGTTGTTATATTGCCCTACACATGAGCCCAGTGTATAGTTTATGCGCCATATGTTAGGAAATGTAGGGGGGAAGCTGGGTACCCCAAAAAAAAATTTACGCTCTTTTTCAGCCTATCACCCTGAAAAAGGAAAAGACACCAGCGTTTTTTGGGACTTTTTCAACTATTTTTTGAGGAACTCCTGTCTACTCTATTGCACTTCGCCTGGTCTGAGGTGGTGAAGGCAAGTCTGGCGCAAGAGATATCATTCCGTAAAATCCGCATCTTAGTGAATTTGCGTAGTTACCTCCATTCGCCAGAGCGCAAATTCGCCAGGCATTAGGAGGCGAAGTACCGCTAGAATCTCCTTCGACCGCTAGTAAATCCAAAATGATGTCATGCTGGTGAATTTTCGCCCTTTAGTAAATTTGCCCCAATGCCTGCCTATATATCTGTTAAAGAAAATAATCCAAAGTGACATATTTGTCAAGTGTTCCTAAATGGGATGATAATCAGGAGTGGGGGGGGGCTGCTTCATATAAAGAGGTGGTTCATCTGTAAGTTCTTTTTTAGTATGTTATAGAATGGACAATTCAAATTTTCATTTCTTCTTCCTTAGTTATTTTTAATAGTTGTTTTAATTATTTGCCTTCTTCTATCTCTTTCCAGCTTTCAAATAGGGGTCACTGAAATCTAAATAACAAAAAAAAAAAACAGAAATGATAAAGAATGAAAATCAATTGCAAATTTTAGAAGCACATATATTTGGCATTTATTTTTGTTCTTTATTAACATTTAAAAAGTTGTACATTACCGTTTGGTTTTCAGACTGCTTATTTAAGTTATATATGTTATATTCTCTGAAAAAAGAATAAAACAATAGAAGTGGACAAAATACTTTGTTTAGGGTTCTTTATCAGCCCCCAGTAGCTCCCCATCTTGTTTTCTGATGATTCACTGCGCATGCTCTGTGCAGCTGTTAGTACAGGTATGGGATCCGTTATCTGGAAACCCATTATCCAGAAACCTCCGAATTATTGAAAGGCCACCTCCCACAGACTCCATTACAATCAAATAATCAAAAAATTTCAAACGTATTTCCTTTTTCTCTGTAATAATAAAACAGTAACTTGTACTTGATCCCAACTAAGATATAATTAATCCTTATTGGAGGTAAAACCAGCCTATTGGGTTTATTTAAGGTTTGCATGATTTTCTAGTAGACTTAAAGTATGAAGATCCAAATTACAGAAAGATCCCTTAACCGGAAAACCCCAGGTCACGAGCATTCTGGATAACAGGTCCCATACCTGTAAAAGTAATAAATATAGTCAGTTTTAGCTAAAGCCATTCTCCATTGGTTTGGGATTAGCATTGCTATTTTGGGAGCTTAGTCTGTTTCTTAAAAAGGAAATAGAAATAAAAAGCAACATATTGTAATCATCGGGCAATTATACAAAATAATATAACAAGCTTGGAGAGTCTGCCAAGTTACACTTTCATTATGTGCAGCAGTAATTATATATTAATAAGCCTCCGAGTATTCTCCAGTATATTTTAGGAGAAGAGAATAAAAGGAGGCAGCACAACCACAGGGAGTAAATGGCAGAACTGGGATGCAGCCCCCAGTCCTGGATTATTATTAAAATGTCCAGAGTTTCTCTTTGATCTCCTGCACTAATGCCAGAAAACTTTTATTAAAGGGATACTGTCCTGGGAAAACATATTTTTATTTCAAAATGCATAGTGATTCTACTTTAGACTTCTGCACTGTAATACATTTTTTTGCAAAAGATCAAACTGATTTTGTTCTATTTAATTCTGAAATCTGACATGGGGATAGACATATTGTTAGTTTCCCAGCTGCCCCCAGTCATGTGACTTGTGCTCTGATAAACTCCAGTCACTCTTTACTGCAGTACTGCAAGTTGGAGTGATATCATCCCCCCCCAGTAGCCTAACAATAGAACAATGGGAAGGTAACCAGATAGCAGCTCCCTAACACCTGCATTGGTGAGAGTTCCAGGCTGTGAGTTTTTCCCAGGCCCATTTTGGGTCTGGGGGGAGCAAACTGCTTTTCCCCCCACAAATGCCTCCAAATGAGGACGAAGACGGCGGCCATTGCTAGCCAAGGAGTGAGGACCCGCTTGGGGTCTAAGAAGAAGGCTACTGCACTGGTTTGGCAGCAGCAGTTGATAATGTTCAGGTGCGCAAGAAGGTGGTGGCCATGGCTACAAGTGACAGCAAGGAAGGAGAAAGTACCTCTACATGCTCTGTTCCATCTGTTATGGAGTCTCCCAAGCAAGTGAATACCCTGGATGTACAAGCCCAAGTTGCTTCAGAGAGTTGCAGTTCAGAGGCAAGCCAGGAAGGCTGCAGGCCGTGAGGAAGCCATGGAGAGTGCTGAGACTGCATGCTGTGTGGCTATGGAGGTGGCTGAGGAGGTGCTGAGAGAGAAGCCCAGTCTTGCTGCTGCTGCAATGGCCCAGGTAGGAGCAATACACCTGCGTGATCATGGGGGAGAGGAGGCTGCTGGAAATGGTGCTGGAAAACCAGAGACTGTGGGCTCAGCTGTGCCCAATCACAGCCAAATAATCAGGGCCCTGAGAGACATTAAAGTCTTGGAAGAGAAAAGGAATATTTTGGAGGGGAGTGTTAGTAACATGGTGGCTGGACTGAGGGCTCTTAAAGGGACTGAGAGATCTAAAGCCATAAGGAAAATTGTTTTCATGTCTAATGACTTGGAGGACATTGAGAACAACATTACCAGGGTTCTGGCAGTTATACAGCCCTAGAAAGAGGTTTATGATAATCAAGAGAGATTCCAGGAAATGGAGGAAAATGAACTGAAAAAGTTATTTAAAGACTTTTCTTTGTCTTTGTGATGCCTTTGTGTGCGGATTTCCAGGTCCCAGAGACTGTTTCAGTGCCCAGCACTAATGTCAATACTAATGCCAATATAAATGCTGTGAGTGTGGCTGGTGTGAGCGTGTCCAGTGCAGTGAGTGTGCTCAGTGCCAGTGTGACATGGCTGCAGGGAGTACTAACATGGCTGCAGGGAGTACTAACATGGCTGCACCCCTGACTAATAAAACTGTATGTGATGCTGCAGTAAGAGAGAATGTAGCTGGTGAAAGCAGTGTCACAGAGGGTGCAGGGAATCCTCCTGTAAATAGTGAAAGTGTAGGGGCACAAGGGAGGAGAGGTGTTTGGGATGAGAAGAGACTGTTTAGGCAGAATGTCTCTGAGGTGGGTGAGAGTCAGACCAGTAGGAGGAAGAATGAGGTGAAAATTAAGTGGGTGAAGGAGGAGGTCCCGGGGCACACTTGCTTTACCCCTGCAGATGTGTTTGGGCTGGTAAGTGTCACAGACACTGAGTTTGATCTGAGCTTCCAACTGTCTCAGGGGCTGGATGAGTTCTGGCGCAAATATGGGGGTAAGAAAGAAGCCCCAGAGTGGGAGGGGTTTAGTGTGATTCCAGTCTCCTGGCCTGAGACCAAGACTGTCAGCATTATGTTTAAGACCGTGTGTCCCCCTCCCCCCGGAAGATGTGATGGTCTGGCTAAAGAGGCAATGCACTGTCCTGTCCCCCCTTACCCCACTGTATGATGAGAAGGGTTTCTGGATAGGAGGGTGGAAGGTACAGGTCAAACTGCACATGAATTTCCATGTTCCCAAACACCTTCCCAATTACTTCTTTATTGGTAAGGAAAGGGGGTTTTGTTTCTATACCGGCCAACCCAGGGTGTGTTTCAGGTGTGGCTCGAACAGGCACTTTGCAGCTAAATGCCCAGTGGTGAAGTGCGCCCTCTGGGGTGAAATTGGGCACCCCAGTAAAGAATGCTAGGAAATCCACTGCAATTTGTGCTTGAAGTTGGGACATGCCCACAACTCTTGCCCTGATGCCTGGCACAACATTGTTTTTTACAATTATTTTTTAAATATGTTAATAGTAAAAAAATGAAGCAGGAAAGGGTGGCACCCTTACTATCAGAGGGGGGTCAGCTCGTAGATGAAAACAAAATAAAAGCGCAGATTCTGAACTCATATTTTTCATCTGTCTACACAAATGAGGAACCAGTAAGTGAAGGTTTCCTTCTTAACAGTACCAATTCTAGTAATACAACTAATGATGCATGGTTCACAAATGAAGAAATTCAAAAGAGACTAGAACATGTTAAGATTAACAAAGGTCCAGGGCCAGATGGTATTCATCCCAGGGTAATTAGCGAGCTTAGCTCTGTGATTGCCAAACCTCTTTACTTAATTTTTCAGGATTCATTGAGATCTGGCATAGTGCCGAGAGACTGGCGAATTGCTAATGTGGTGCCTCTATTCAAAAAAGGATCCCGTTCTCAGCCTCAAAACTATAGGCCAGTTAGTCTGACGTCAGTGGTAGGAAAGCTTTTCGAAGGGTTAATAAAGGATACTGGACTTCATAGCAAATCATAATACTATGAGTTTGTGCCAGCATGGTTTTATGTGTAATAGATCTTGCCAGACTAACTTAATTTCTTTTTATGAGAATGTAAGTAGAGACCTCGATTCTGGGATGGCAGTGGATGTGATTTACTTAGACTTTGCTAAAGCATTTGATACAGTGCCACACAAAAGGTTACTGGTTAAATTAAGGAATGTTGGCCTGGAACATAATATTTGTACCTGGATAGAGAACTGGCTAAAAGATAGACTACAAAGAGTGGTGGTAAATGGAACATTTTCTAATTGGACCAGTGTTGTTAGTGGAGTACCGCAGGGCTCTGTACTAGGTCCCTTGCTTTTCAACTTGTTTATTATTTCTATTTTCTCAGCTCCAACTCTGTGAGGCCCTTAATCCAGCCCTGAGCACAACATATAATAACATCAGGTCCCAGGGCAGAATGAATCATTGAACTCACGTTGTGTCCTGTTTTGGGACACTCTCCTCCTGGCAAAGCAGCTTGTCGGATGATGCCGCTTATCTCTCAGAGCAGTGACTGGAGATAGAAATAAGCTGGATTTTGTGCACAGGACACAACACAAATAATGTCCTTAAGAATGTCCCATTGCTCAAGGCTGGGGACACATGAACCTGTTAGTAAAACAAAAGCTGTTATGTACCTGTATTGTATATGTGCTGTAGTTATACTAGATGTGATGTTATTCTTTATTATTGTTACCATGTATTTATAACTGCGAACATATTCCATAGTGCTGTACAATAAATGAACATCTACGCTGAACATACAGATTTTTCATACATCTACTGATGTAAGAGATAAAGTGGGGCCTTTCCCATAAAGCTTACAATCTAAAAGTAGTAGGGGTATGGGAAATAGGGTTTGTGATGAAAACTCACCCTGGTGGTCTAGTGGGAGGGGGTCTGCAGGGACGCCTGCAGCCCCCTTGGCGGGGATGATGGAAGGGTTATGGCCCTCAGGAGAATTCTTTGGTTCCTGTTTGTGATGTAAAGGCTGACCGTCTGAGTTCCATCTTAAATTTCCTGAGAGACCTGGGGGCCCGGTGGCCTTGAGGGGGGGTAATGTGATGAAAACTCACCCTGTTGGTCTAGTGGGAGGGGGTCTGTAGGGACGCCTGCAGCCCCCTTGGCGGAGATGCCCGCCACGCTCCTCCGCTGCTGCTCCTTAGGGCGCGCGCATCGCGCTACTTCCCTACTTATTGGCGCATGCGCGCTGGCGTTCTGACCCAGCGCGCAGTGGCGCAAACTTTTGTGTATTTAAAGCCACAGGGTTCATCTGTATTGAGTTCCTGGTGCTTCTGTGTGTTCATTCTGACTATTATCTGATTCCTGGTGTGACCCCTGCCTGTTTTGACTATTCTAATCTCTGAAATCCTGACCCAGCCTGGTATCCGACTCTGCTTTATCCGTTTCCCTCCTGATTGATCTCCTGGTTTGACCCTTGCTTGCCTGACTCCGCTTGTACTCTGCCTGCCACGACCCGGCCTGTTTTGACTTCACCTTTTGTCTACGCCTTGTACTGCGACCTTCTTCCCAAACGACTTCTGCTTTACAGTTGTGCCTTTATTTTTTACCCGGTTTAATTTCTCTCTCACTTACAGGCTTGGTTCTAAAAACACTAAAGCTGATGTACTCTCTAGGAGTTTTGAGTCCAACCTGTCTGAATCTAGTGAGTGTGTTCCCATCAGTCCAAGTGAGTTGATTGTGGCAGCTCTGGGATTAGACCTTGCCACACTATTATCCTCACCTCAATCGTCTGCAATTGTAGATGCTCCTTCCGGGAAGTTATTTGTACCTGAGGGCTTAAGGGAACAGGTTCTGGGTGAGGTTCATAATTCAAAAATGGCGGGACATCCAGGTATCTCTAAAATTGTTTCTTTATTGTCCAGTGATGTGTGGTGACCTTCATTTAAACAAGATGTCAAAAATTTTGTTAATTCTTGCCGTGTTTGTCAGAGATCAAAGTCTGTCACAGGGATTGCTAAGGCCATTACCTATTCCTGACAGACCCTGGTCCCGTCTGTCTATGGATTTTATTGTTGACCTCCCTTCACCTCAAGGGAAAATTGTGATTTGGGTGGTAGTGGTGGATAGGTTCAGCAAAACAAGTCATTTCATTTCCCTCCCACACCTCCCATCTGTTAAGACTCTGGCTGAGTTATTTATTTCTAATATTTTCAAATTACATGGTTTTCCGGTCAATATTGTTTTCGATAGAGGGGTTCCGTTTGATTCTAAATTTTGCACTGTTTCTGCTCTTTGGTTGGGATTGACTGTCATTTTCTACCGCATACCACCCTCAAACCAATGGTCAAACTGAAAGGGTTAATCAGTCCCTTGAACAATTCTTAAGGTGTTATGTGTCTGACAACCAATCCTCATGGGCTGAACTATTACCCTGGGCAGAGTTTGCTTACAATAATGCAACTCATGCTTCCACTGGTCAATCTCCATTTTTTATTGTTAATGGTTTACATCCCAAAGCATTTTCTTTTTCTGGTTCATTATCCTCTGTACCCTCTGTCAATTCTTCTGTCAAACAATTTGCCAAGATTTGGTCCGGGCTGCACGATTCTCTTTCTGCAGCCACGGCCGCTCAAAAAAGGGCAGCCGATAGGTCTCGTAGAGAGGCACCCAAATACCAGGTAGGAGACATCAAACTTATTGGTCCATATCCCATTACTGAAATAATTAATCCTTCTTCTGTTCGTCTCAAACTACTTGTTAATTTTAAGATTTCTAATTCTTTTCATTTTTCTCTTGTAAAAATGACATGAAATGACATAGGGGCCCTGGGACCCTCCAGCCTCAGCTGTGCTTCTGCCACCACAAAAGGTGGGAACATTACTGAAAGGGGGCAGTGCTTAGCACTTCATAAGGGGTAACAAAAACAGCCCACTAATTTTAATATTCAGTTTTTTAAAATAATGGCTTTTCTGGCGACTTGGTTTAAACAAAGAAAAGGTATGTGTTGGGACAGAGTCTGATTGGCCCAATAGAATTACAGAGGATCTCCCGGTTGGCCCAGGCCTTTGGAAGCCCCATAGGGTAGATGGAGATGCTGATATACTTTTAATTTTTCTACAAATAAAACAATTTTTTAACTGAATTCTTTTGGTCCTGTGGATCCGTTTGAGTGCCGGTCAGCTCTGCTTCTATATTCGTTTGGAATCGCCAGCCTAGGAGAATTCAGCCAATTCTAATTATTTCCATAGTGGGCCTATATAAAAAACGATACCATTTAGCACTACTAAATTGCTGTGAGAGGGGGCCCAAGGTACCAGATTCTCTTGGGGACCCTAGGAGACTCATTTTGATACGGTGAGGGGGAAGCTTATCAGGTGCCATGGGGCTCAGAAATACCCCTTAATAACAAATCAGACACGGTCTAGACTGTAGGGGCTTAGATGCCATTTAAAAAACAGACCAACCAACAACAACCTACCACCAAGCATATTGCTGTGAACAAGGAGACCTACAACAGGACATCTGACAGCTGCTTACAGAAAGCTTTTTGGCTTTCCCTACCTTGTGTTGGGTTCTGGATAGTGAATTTGGCCGAGCAGACATACTAATGATTCCCCTATCAGATATCACATAGAAAGGGAAGCCGAGCAGGGAAGAGAAATCGGCGTATTAGTTGAAGAACTAACCTGACCTTCTTGTATTGTTTACGGCAGTCTGTGTAATCCCTCTTATTTAGCGTGTGGGTATCACGTAGATTAGTTCTGACATTAAACTCCTCTCACCTGTCTGAAAATAGTGCCATCTTAAATTTTCCATGTCACACGAGCCAGGTCACCTCAAGATCTCCCCAGCAACGTGTCTCTGTAAGAAGATTTCATTAAAGAAGAAACCACTATTAATTCGCTTGCTATTCCTGGGCTGGTGCTTAACTCTGCAACAAACAAACAAATCTGCCCTTACGGCAACGGCGAGGGAAAATACAAGTACTGTATAGGATCCGTTATCCGGATTACGGGAAGGCCGTCTCCTATAGACTCTGGTTTAATTATAAAAATCAGTATTGTTTTCCTTTTTGTTTGTAATCACAAAATAGTACCTTGCACTTGATCCAAAGTAAGATACAGAGATGGGACCTGTTGTCCAGAATGCTCAGGACCTGGGGTATTCTGAATAATGGATCTTTCCATAATTTGGATCTTCATACCTTAAATCAACTAGAAAATCATGTAAACATTAAATAAACCCAATAGACTGGTTCTGCTTCCAATAAGGATTAATTATATCTTAGTTGGGATCAAGTACAAGCTACTGTTTTTATTATTACAGAGAAAAAGGAGATAATTTAGAAAAATGTGGATTATTTTGATAAAATGGGGTTTATGGGAGATGGCCTTTCCGTAATTAAGAGCTTTCTTGATAACGGGTTTCCGGATTACGGATCCCATACCTGTACAATAAATCCTTATTGGAAGCAAAACCAGCCTATTGGGTTTATTTAATGTTTACATGATTTTCTAGTTGACTTAAGGTATGAAGATCCAAATCATAGACTGACCCCTTATCTGGAAAACACCGAGCATTCTGGATAAGAGGTCCCATACCTGTATGCCTGTCCCATACCCTACTCTTCCTCTTCTTCAAGACATTAAAATGAAATTTAATTTATTTGTAACCCTTTCATTGAATACAAGAAATTTCAGTATAATGTCAGTGCAGGTGAGATTCGTCATCCAGAAACCCATTATCCAGAAAGTAACGAATTACAGAAAAGCCATCTCCCATAGACTTTATTATAATCAAATAATTCAGATTTTTAAAAATGATTTCCTTTTTCTCTGTAATAATAAAACAGTAGCTTTTACTTGATCCAAACTAAGATATAATTAATCCTTATTGGAAGCAAAACCAGCCTATTGGGTTTATTTTATGTTTACATGATTTTCTAGTAGACTTTGGGGCAGATTTACTAACCTCGAGTGAAGAATTCGAATGAAAAAAAAATTCGAATTTCGAAGTATTTTTTTGGGTACTTCGACCATCGAATGGGTCAAACTAGATTGAATTCGATCGAATTGAATGATTTGAACGATTCGAAGTAAAAATCGTTCGACTATTCGACCATTCGATAGTACTGTCTCTTTAAAAAATACTTTGACTTCATACTTCGCCACTTTAAACCTACCAAGCTGCAATGTTAGCCTATGGGGACCTTCCCCAGCACTTTTCTAAGCTTTTTTTTGATCGAATAAAAATCCTTCAATCGATCGCTGAAAATCGCTCGAACAATTTTATCGTTCGATCGAACGATTTTTATTTGATCGTTCGATCTAAGCATTTGCGCTAAATCCTTTGAATTAGAAGGATTTTACTTTGAGGGTCGAATTCGAGGTTTTATTGACCCTCGAAATTCGACCCTTGATAAATCTGCCCCCAAATGTAAGAGGATACAAATTATGGAAAGATCTGTTATCTGGAATACCCTTGGTCCCAGGAATTCTGGATAATGTTCCTTTAGCTTCATCTCTCTTAACCTTGACCAAACTTCTTTCCATGTTGGTTTAAAAGAATCCAAACAACTGTCGATTTGTCGTGATTTTGTGAAATATTTCCCCTGGAGAGTATTAGCTGCTGTCACTAAATTCCAGCTACAAGTTATTCCGCTGTCACTAAGTTCTTCAAAGCTAAACGTCATTGTTCTAAGTTTCCAATGGGTTGTTATCATTTTTAAACATAGAATGTATTTATATTTGATGCCTTGGCATCTGCAAACAACTAGTGCCATTGGTACTGTCGCCGCTGGCTTGTTACCTGGTAACAGTTATCACCCTGGGCCTGTTTGCACAGTAGAAATTGAATATTCTTTTGTCTTATTCTGCACAAGTGGCAGACTTTCAGAACCTGTTGATTCTTCTCCATGTGCAGATAAAAGCACAGATGGTTTGAATGAATGTCCTTCAAGCTGTTTCTTACATTTGAGACATCTGTAATGTGCTATAATGGGTCTGTGCCCTCGGTCATGTCACTTATATCTGCAGGGTTTTATTTTTGTCTAGTTTTCTGGATTAAATGTAAATCTTTGTTGATAATGAACAACTGGTGTAAAATGTATTGGATATGAACCGTTTTGCAAGGAGTATAGAAGCTTTTTGGGAACTCAGAGGCCTGCTGCAATTCCATCGAACAATTGTTTTATTATTACAGAGAAAAAGGAAATCATTTTTAAAAATGTGAATTATTCGGATAAAATGGAGATGGCTTTTCTGTAATTCAGAGCTTTCTGGATAATGGGTTTATGGGTTTATATGGGTGTGTGTATGTGTGTGTGTATATATATATATATATATATATATATATATAATATATATATATATATATATATATATATATATATATATATATATATACACACACACAACTACAAGAGGTCCTCTGCACTCAACCCATTATCAATATATTTAAGACAGAGACATTTTGTGCATACTGCTACTGAAAAATGCCTTACCCTTTAAACAACACAGGGATTGTTTGTCCATATATTGCAATATATTTAAGCTGAACAACTACGTCAAAGTCATCCCATATCTGGCCAGTCCTATGCTCAATTTTCATCTGATTCATTAAGAATTCAATTGCTTCAATTACAAAGGGACTAAGTTTTACCTGCAACTTACTAGCTGCTTTCAAAGTAAAACTCCCAAACTTGGCTGCCCTTTTATTAGACACCAGTGGGATCACCTGACTATAGCTGGGAAGGGTGAGAGCTACAACATGGAGCTGGTCACTGCTCCTGTACAACTATAACAAACAAGGGAAAGTTGTGCTCACCACTATTTTTTAAAACCAAAAAATGTCTCTGTCTTAAATATATTGATAATGGGTTGAGTGCAGAGGACTCTTGTAGTTGACTTTATGTATTTTGTGGTCACAGCCTCATTGCACCCCCGCCTAATGATTTTAAAGACTAGTGGTGAGCACAACTTTCCCTTGTTTGTTATAGAGGAGCAGTGACCAGCTCCATGTTGTAGCTCCCACCCCTCCCAGCTATAGTCAGGTGATCCCACTGGTGTCTAATAAAAGGGCAGCCAAGTATGGGGTTTTACTTTGAAAGCAGCAAGTAAGTTGCAGGTAAAACTTAGTCCCTTTGTAAAATGTATAATGAAGCAATAGAATTCTTAATGAATCAGATGAAAATTAAGCGTAGGACTGGCCAGATATGGGATGACTTTGACGTAGTTGGCCAGCTTAAATATATTGCAATATATGGACAAACAATCCCTGTTTTGTTTAAAGGGTAAGGCATTTTTCAGTAGCAGTATGCACAAAATGTCTCTGTCTTAAATATATTGATTATGGGTTGAGTGCAGAGGACTCTTGTATTTGTCTATATGTATTTTGTGGTCACACCCTCATTGCACCCCCGCCTAATGGTTTTAAAAAATAGTGGTGAGCACAACTTTCCCTTGTTTGATATATATGTATATATATATATATATATATATATATATATATATATATATATATATATACACACATATATATATATATATATATATATATATATATATATATATATATATATATATATATTATACCATGGAAAGAATTCATAATTTCCTTGTTTATGTGATTGATTGTAAGGATTCAGTTTCTCCAGGCACTTGGATTTGGTAAATATGAATCAGTGGCGTAACTAGATATTACTGGGCCCCATAGCAGATTGACTTGTTTTACCAATATTTATGTTGCTCCCAGTAACCTCAAAGCAGGTGCTTATTTTTGAATTCCAGGCAAGTTTTGGTTGCATAAAAAACAAGTGTACTAACAATACCGAGTCTCCTGTAGGCTGTCAGTGCACAGAGGGGCTAGCAAATAGCCAATCACAGCCTTTATTTTGCATCCCCGGGGACTTTCTTCATGTTTCTGTTGCTCCCCAACTATTTTTGCATTGGAATGTGGCTCAGGGGTAAAAAGGGTTGGGGACTCCTGTTTTAAAGGTTTATGAGAATTCCTCTGTATCCCTCAAAATTCCATGAGTGCCAATGTAAGGGTTGGAAATGGGTGCCCATTTGTTCTAGGTAAGCATCAGACTTTTCTGCTGGTATACCTTTTGACAGAAGATATATTAGAAATGGTAGACATTTCCTTGCAATCATGTCTTTTAATTTTTGCTTTAATTTTGATTTGGAGCACATGGTCCTGTGGATCATGTCTTCTTCAGTAAGCACACACCCTGCCTTCATTGCCTGCTTCTTATATTCTAGTTCACCTGCGAGAGGGTAGTTCTTTTACAAATTTTATGGGTCAGTGGGGACCCACCAATAAGATCTTTGCCCTGATCCAACTGGAACATGAAAGGATATGAGACAAAAAGGAACACCAAGAGCCCCAATAGTGTAATATGTTTTAACAAGGAGTAATGGTAGAGTAAACAAGTTAATACTCACAAACCAGGGTTACCGCTAGGCAACCACTGTATAGGCAGGTGGGGAAATTATCCTGACCCCACTCAGGAATAAGAAGTCGCTCTCTGTAAAAGAAGAAAGTGGGGATGATACCCCTCCACTCGGGGTGGACTCGATATGGTAGTAAAACAAAACAGAGGCGCCAAAAGGATAAAAATAGCTAAAAGCACTTAAAAACCCAATGGGTAATTCAGAGGAGGTAGTAATAAACTTACCTCCTCCAAGCAGACACCAACAAAAGTGGTAATTTTCAATAGTAGTTTATTCACAAAACTGTATTGCAACGCGTTTCGCAGGCATTTCCTGCTTCATCAGGCAATATGGAGCGGGAGCAAAAACCAACAGTGTCTTTGTATAAACACACCAGGCGCCTCTGGTGTGTTTATACAAAGACACTGTTGGTTTTTGCTCCCGCTCCATATTGCCTGATGAAGCAGGAAATGCCTGCGAAACGCGTTGCAATACAGTTTTGTGAATAAACTACTATTGAAAATTACCACTTTTGTTGGTGTCTGCTTGGAGGAGGTAAGTTTATTACTACCTCCTCTGAATTACCCATTGGGTTTTTAAGTGCTTTTAGCTATTTTTATCCTTTTGGCGCCTCTGTTTTGTTTTACTACCATGAAAGGATATGAACATCTTTCTCCTGACAACTTCCTTGACTACTTGGTTCTCAGACTGGATAGAAAATGACCAGCAGGTGGCGCCGTTGGAACAAAATTCATTCATATTAAGAGTACATGTATCCTTTAATATCTTGGAATTAAAAAAATAAATAATGAAAGTACATTGCAAAATTTCTAAGAATAGCACTCTCGTCAATTTTACATTCACTCATTTTTAAGGTTTACATATCCTTTAAACAATGGAACCTGGGTAGAACAATGGAATAAAAAATACGCCCAGGTGCAATAATTCACTTTAAATAACTGAAATGTGGTTATATGTTTGAGCTTAATTAATTTTCATGCTCTTCATCTTATCAGTTCGCCAGGTTTAAGGTGGCGAAGGAAACTCTGGTGAAAGAGGTAATGTTCTGTGAACTTCGCACTTTAGTAACGATCGTTCGTCTGAGCGAAAATTTGCCTGGCGATAGGGGGCAAAACTGCACTAGCGACGTTTTTTTTCACTAACAAATTGTCCTCTACGCCTGTTAGTAAATTGGCGATGTCCCTGCCGATGGGATTTCTTGAGCATTTTAACTAACGATGGCCACTTCGCCCTTTAGTAAATCTGCTCCAGAGATGAAAGCTTATATATTTTTCCTGACCTCACGGTTATTCCTAGTTAGTCCAGGACTGAAAGTCATGTTGTAGGAGGCAGACAGATGGATACTGTACAGTGTTGCCTATTAATTATAGTGTATTTGGGGTCATGCCACACACACACTGATATTGCTCATGACTATATTCTTTTGTTTCCTATGCACCCAGTTATATGATGTAATAAAGATGATTCATATGAAGGCTGTTTAGTTTACATTCAGTTAGAGGTTTGTCATTGTTTTGAATGAATGAACATCATAATTAGACTGTGGTATTCCCATACCTGTGCTCTTTTCCATAAAAGGTTATATACAGATACCAGCAAAACTAGCTCTGACGCAGCCTACAGAGTTGCAGGCAAAATATACTTTTATACTTTTTTATTTTATATTTTATATAGAATTCTTTCCTTTGGCTCGTGTGAATAGTGAGCCCATATAATTGCATAGCTGCATTGTGGACACGGTGTGCTTGACTTTCATTAAGCCAAGAGAAATAATTTTATTCCAAAGGAATATAGGGACTATGGGACACGAAGGGGGTTATTTCTCAAAATCGGAATTTTTATGATATTTTAAATAAAAAGAAGTCCGACCAAACTAGAAATCCACGCTTTACCCTTATTTATCATTAAAGAAACCATGAAAAAATCAGATCGGGGATAAAAACTTGACTTTTTCGTATTGTTGCACGAAAACCGCAACTTTTTTCTGATTGCGGCGAGGATTTTTTTTCATGAAGTTGACGGAAAAGCTTGAAATGTTCGGATTATTGTATGAAAACCCAGTGCAGACCATAATATCTTCAAATTGCAAATACCTCTGCCATTGACTTCCACAGGACCTCGACAGGTTGAAGATGGAGTATTTTCAGATTTGGACTTTTTGCATCCTTTGGGTATAATACATTTTGAACAAATTTTAGTTTTTTTTCCATTAAAAAATTGAATTGTATAGTAAAAAAACCCCTAATTTTTCTTGTTTTTTGCATTCGAACTTAAATATATAACCCCCAAAGTGTTTCTCTGCTGATGTATAAAGGTTTAATCCTTCCCAATATCCATTGCTACTGGGCTGTATTTGTAAGGGGTAGGCATGCTCTGTAGGCATTAGGGGTTTTCAATTGTCCCTAGAATTTTAGGCGGTATTCTCTTAGTGGATAAAAGATATGGTAGAATCCAATAAAAAAAAGTTTTGTATCCATTTATGGAGTATAAATGGTGCTGAGAAAGGAAGGGAGGCCTCACTAAAGAGATGACTATGGGTGGGAAATAGACTTTAGTGAAAGTCATGGTGGAGGGACTGAGGACAAGCTAGTGACCGGTTAGATCTTATGTTTACTTTACTCAAGGTGATATAGATAGGTAGTAGTGCAGTCAAAGATCTCCTGAGGGATTAGTATTCCAGGCATGTTCCTCCAGTGCAGGGATTCAAGGGTTGGATACGCGTAGAGCAAAAGCCATTGCAGCACACTTGGAGGGGATTATACCCCAAGGCTATGAGTGAGTTATACCATTGACTGTAACCAGTGCCCTGTATTGACTGCGTCATCTGGTAGTTATTAACTATGTACCATCTGTGAATAGGATCAACTGTGATCCAGTTGTATTATCAAGCCCAACCAATAAATCTATTGTGTTTTGAGCAACCCCCCAGTCTGTTTTTATTGTAAACAGTAATATGTGTATATATATAGCAGCATAATGATCCTTCTTCTAACTCATACAATTTTTAAAATAAAAAACGACTGTTACCTCCAATTGGAGTGCTGGCTCTATTAGCCCACACCATTGGTTATGGATAATATTTTTGCCCAACAGGTGCCCTTAAAGAAGACATAAGATGTGGAGATCCAAATTACAGAAAGATAACAGGTCCCCTGTAAATGGTTTTCAGAAGGGAAAGGAAGCCATGCCATGTGCCACCCTTGTGTGTTTCACCCCTAAATACATGATACCTCAGCAAGGATAAAGTGGGCACTAAGTATACAGCCAATGTTGGAGTTTTATGGGCCAGTCTTAGCCTCCATTGGAGGAGTGAGATCATATGATTCCCCATGCTCATTATTTGGATGGTAAAGATGGATGGTTATGTGTGGGGGCGGATGTATACTATAATGTAGACTGGCTATTTTCAAACTTATACACAATGCAAACCATGATGGTGAAAGATACAGCTACTAAAAGCGAAAGAGTGACCAAACTGTGCCTGTCTTATAATTAAATAGCTCCGATCCAACTCAGGCTTAGGCTGGTGTAATTGCTCTGTTCTAGCAGAACCACATGAAAACACTATTCATAAAGGCAGCAGAAGAAAATGACTACTAATAGAAGGCTGCAAGTGCCAATATATGGGTTATTTTTATGTTCAAGTTAACTCTGCTGGTAGAGACCTGCATTTAGTCTCTTGTACCAAGACAAATGCAAAATCACAAGTTTCCCATAGAACATTGCAGGGGAGTCTGGACTCCTGCCTGTCCAACATCTCATTCTAAATCAACTTTTTGTAGTCAGCACTCACCCACTTAACCTCCTTTTAGTAATTCAGATGGTGCACGTGTCCGGTGGCCCACTGTCCAACCGGTTTCACAAATATTCCCATATACGACACCGCTCCATTCAAGATAATAACTTTAAAAGGCCTTTATTTGCACATGGCTTTTAGATCTGCAACAAACATGACGTTTCGGGCTCACCTGTAGCCCTTTTTCAACATCTCATTCTGAAATTGCCCTTTGATGTTAAAACCATATCTGCTTGCCTGGGAAGGGTCCCACTAGTTGTTGGAATTGGAACATTGTTGTTGGTATATGGTGCCTTCAATTCAGCCCCAAAAGCATTAGTAAGGTTGGGCTGATGTTGCAGATCAGGCCTGATGCCCACTTTGCTTTCTAATTCATTCTAAAGGAGTTCAGTTGGCTTGAGGTACACGTTCTGCATATGGCAGTCAAGTTCTTCCAGTCCCATCTTAGCCAACCTGACCTTGATTTGAGCATGAGGGAAAAAGGAAAGGGTCTTCCCCAAACTGTTACCACAAAGTAAGAAGGTAATAAATTATTGTTGTATGCTGTTGCTCTGCTCAACCATAATCATGACCTTGTCCAACCCAGGACCCTAAAATACATATAGTGAACACATCTCATTGTGAATGTTCCATTATCAGACCTGGGAAATAATTTGTATAGCACTTGAAGGCGATGGGTGCTGGGGATCAGTAAATGGCCTCTTTGTGTAAGATTATCTGGTGGGACAGTGGCCATTGGGGCCTCTTTGTGTGTGTCAGACGTGCTCACAAACTTTCGTTTCTTCTGTGCAAAGATGTGTTCATAATTAGGCTATGACGCAATGACATGGCGCTAATTACGAACATTTGAAGCTCATATTGGAGTGAATTTGGTATTTAAAACAGTTCCCAATTGAGTTTCAGTGCCCATTCTAGGTCTATGATTCATAGTTCCTGGGTGCGCTTCTAAATCGTTTTTCTGGTATTTGACCTTGCTTAAACTCTGCCTGGACAGAACTTTGCCTAATATCTGACCATGAGTTAACTCTGCCTGAGCTGACACTTTCCTGTGTATTTGTTGTTCTCTGCCTGGACTGACCATTGCTTCCTTCCTATTACGCTTCTGTGTAGCCATTGCTTTAATTGACTGGCGTTTCCTCCTGCCTTCCTATCCTCTCGCCCATCATGACACTTTGCCTCTGTCACGTGAATTTCCCGTGTTCCACTAAAAAGTCTGAGATTGCAAAGAATTAGTGATGAGCGAATCTGTCCTGCTTTGCTTCGCCAAAGAATTAGCGAAACGGTGAAAAATGTGCGAAAAGCATTGAAGCCAATAGGCGTCAAAATTTTTTATGCGTGAAGATTTTTTACGCATTCACTCCAAATGCATTAAAGTCAGTGGGTGTTTTTCTTGTGGTGACTTCTTTGTCTACAGGGAGTCCTCGCGTTACATACACCTGACTTACATACAACTCACACTTACAAGCGGAGGCTATTACAGTAATATATTGTGGTTTGATTGGCCTTTATTAGCATTTAGCTTTAATAAACCCCCTGCCCCAATCCCCTCTGGTGTGTGTTGTCTACTGAGCACAGAAAGGTAAAAATAAATACTATGTTAAGACAAACATCTGTCTTGTTGCAGGGACTACCTGTATTTTGTCTTTTTGCAGCAGGAAACATTTGCAGTTGGTGAAGTGTGGAATTTTGCCACTACACAGTACAGTAGTAAATAGAGGCAGTGCAAAATATACCATGAATGAGGTTGTGCTTTATTATTCAAGCCCTACTCCCGTGCCACGAGCCAGTAAACGTGTGCTGTCATATTGCACCCCCGCTTTGCTTGCCCCTTCCAGAAAGCCAAGGCGTGGGAGCACCACCAGTCTGTGTGATGTTGTTTTCATATATTCCACTTAAATCAGCTGCTCCTGAAGCATGTGTGGCCTCTGCGGGGATGCTAATTACATTATTCTTTCCTTTATGCTGCACAATGAATCACAGGAGTTAGAGAGGGGCCTCAGACACATTTCAAGTGTGTTCAACAGCAGTTTTCTCTTAATGATCTGAGGATATTATGTAGATAATATGTAGATAAGAGCAATCAGAGAACAAGGGGTGCCCTGCACGTGCTCCATCACATGGGCCAACATGTTTCTCTGTGCAGCTGCTTATGGCATCTCAGGATTTTGCTTGTAAAATGCATGAAGCCCACCAGGAATATTTTGCTGCTCAATACAAACGATAAGAATATATAGTGAATAAAGTACCCCCTCTTGTAAAATATAAGGATATTATTAGTTACCGAGGAGTTTCATGACCATATAAAAACATGAGGCCGAAGGCCGAGTGTTTTTATACAGGTCATGGAACTCCGAGGTAACTTCTAATATCCTCATATTTTACAACTGGGGGTACTTTATTTATTATAATACACAAATTTTAGTAAGTCATGTGACAGAAATGACATCACTACCCACCGTTTATAACTGATGACATCACTACTCACCGTTTATAAGGATATAATTTACAGGATATTCATGGCTTTTGTGTATTATAAAGGAATAATCATGTTTGCTATTAAAGATTTATTCATTATTATGTATATTGTTCCTTGTGTTCAAAATCAGTTCCAGGGCCCTGAGTACAAGTCTTTCTTTCCCTGTTGCAATTGTAACCATCAAGCCCTTTGTGACTTACAGAACAACAATGGATTTTAACTTTGCCCCAACATTCAAAGAACCCCTTTTCTTATTCTATCCTTTTTACCTTAATAGCTCCCATACCCATGTGGTCATGATTGGTTACTGCCTGGTAACCAATCAGTGGAGACCAAGAAAGCTGCAAAGCAGGAAATACATAGTTTAAAGAGGGAGCTATGCCAATCCCTTTATATCTGGCACAGCCGACTTACACTTTATTGGACTGAAATTATTCCTGCGCGTTCAATATTTAAATATTGTGCTGTATTGCTTGCAAAATACGGGCCATGTTTTTCAAAGAGTTAAATATACCTAGCCACAGGTTACTAGTTGTGCAACCAAAAAGTTTTGTACAAGTGAATAGTGAGACTTCTCTCTGGTGAAATGTGCCAATCTCTGTTTCACCAATCAATAAATATACCCCAATATTTGCGTTGTGCGTTACATTATTGTGGCCACTTACACTAGAAAGTAAAAGTATGACATTAGTGGTTAAAAAATGTCAATTGTTTTTATAAAAAACCTGACTTTATGCAGTGAAATTCCCCCTTTGTTTACTTGCTCTGACTGCTGTGGATAGGAAACTTCAGACGGTCCCTAACTTTAATTCCCAGAACTCAAGCAGCTTTGTTTGTTTCCCTGTAGAGCAGCCGGCAACTGTGTAGAGATTCATATCTGCAGCAGTCATAGCAAGTAAATACAGTCAAATTTTACAGGAAAAACTGTACCGATTTATTAATAAAGTTAATAAAGTACAAAATGGGATTTTATTTTTGCCTTTACATCCCCTTTACTGTTTCCAACTCCAGCTGTAGGGACAAAGATCATGGAGCCAGATTTAAACAGATAAACTGGGATTCTATTTGGAGGATTATTTTGCTGCAGCCACTGGTTCTGCAGAGTTGGAGAAAGTTTGTATTAAACAATACAAAAACTATAAAATCCACATTAGATTACATGACAACACAGGACTCAGTGCAGTCTGTATATTCTGATTATTAATCAGTCTTGCTGTATCGGCTTCTGGCAGATATTATTTGACTTGTGCTGTTTTGATAATTTATGACGATCCCTAAGCAGCCCAGACCACACTGAGCATGTGCACAGTCTTGGTCTTGCAAAGATGTATAACAAAGTTACAAGATGGTGACCCCCTGTGGCCAACTTTGAAAGCATAAATCATTAGTTTTATTAGGCTTGTGGTGCAGTAAGTTCATGTTTATGTTTAGTATACAAAATACAGCATTTCTAGCATTATTCTATTTATTTTGCACTTTAGTTTCCCTTTACACCCAAGAAATGCTTGCAAAAAGTACCTAGGGTTGCCACCTTTTCTGGAAAAAAATACCGGCCTTCCTATATATTTATCTTTTTTCCCTATTAATTACATTGAGATCAGCCATCATTTTTACCGGCCAGTCCAGTAAAATACCGGCCAGGTGGCAACCTTAGAAATAACTGACACATGAAATGTGGGCTACACGTCATGCCAACCTCCAAAGCTCAAAGGGTCAGATGAGCAAGTGAAAACAGGCAACTGATTCCTGACCTTCTTACTAAACCCTCTTATACTGACTGCGACGCCAATGGCGCGATGGATTTCCCATTCCCAATGCCTTTCTGTCAGCCAGATTCCTGCTGCCTGAGAGCAATGAATTATGGATAATGTGTTTCAAAAGAGTTAAAGAGCATTTTGGGCAATGTAAGGTCTGCACCTGCATGACTTAAAGGGGAAGGAAACCTAGTTGGCTCAAAAACCCTCCCCCCCTCCCGTGTGTTGCGCGATCTTCTTCCTGCTTTGACCGGCGTTTTGGCGCATGCGCAGTAGGAGCATTTCGCCGGTACGGATCTACTGCGCATGCGCCAAAAGTCACAATGTACTTTTGGCGCATGCGCAGTAGATCGTACCGGCGAAATGCTCCTACTGCTCATGCGCCGGTCAAAGCAGGAAGAAGATCGCGTGGAAGAAGATGTCGTCTCCCTGGACTGGACTTGCACAGAAAGGTAAGTAACAAGTTAGGGGCATTTGCCCAGCGGGACGGGTAGGCCAGGGGGGAGGAGGGAGGGTGGGCAACACACGGGAGGGGGAGGGTTTTTGCGCCAACTAGGTTTCCTTCCCCTTTAAACAAGGAGCACTCGCAGCACTTTATTGAATATTGTTTAAAATCATGGAGTGCACAAACAAATACATGCTTGACGCGTTTTGCGGTCAAAACCACTTCATAAGCTTGTTTAAGTCACGCTATTGGATTTCTCACGCTTCGGAGGTTTCTCCACGTGGTAGCACAGCAGGACAAGCCGTATGGATCAGTGAGTGCTCCCAGTATTTTTGTTTTCACTTCATAAGGCCTGCACCTGGTCTAGTAACCCATAGCTACCAATCGGAAGGTAACATATATATACAGTATATATCCCCTTTACCCTGTGTACTGGTGCATACATAAATCATGAAACCAGAGGACATAAAAATGCGGTGGAAAAGTATAATAAAGTAATTATCAGACTGACCCACCACTTTGGTAAAAATGTTGGCCACCTGTTTAGAGACAAACTGGGAATCATTACATTCTCATTCACTTCCATTCCCCTGGCCTCTTGCCTTGTTCTGCAGTTTAACTGTATAGCTCCTGGTTTCATTGCACAACACATGTTTTTTTCTATTTTTGCCAATATTACAATTTAACATATATTTAATGACATTCTAATGACGCCCAAGTCCATTTCACTCTTCCCTAATGACATTCTGTTGGCTTGAGACACACATCTTGCACATTAAAGGAGAGGAATCTAGTGATGGGCGAATTTATTCGCCAGACGCAAATTTGCGTCGAATTTGCGATTCGCCGCCGGCGAATAAATTTGCGAAACAGCTGTGAAAATGTGCCGGCAGCAAAAACGGATGCCGGCGTCAAAAACGAGACGCTGGCGCCATTTCGCGAATTTCGCGAGAAATTTGAAAAATTTTCGGTGAAGCGAAACGGCGCAAATTCACCCATCACTAAAGGAGACCTATCAAAGAACTGTCTGGAGTTGTTTAACAAAATAAGGGACCTGTTATCCTAAATGCTTTGGAACTGGGGTTTTCTGGATAATGGATCTTTCTGTAATTTGGATCTTCACAACTTAAAGGGATACTGTCATGGGAAAACATTTTTTTTTCAAAATGAATCAGTTAATAGTGCTGCTCCAGCAGAATTCTGCACTGAAATCCATTTCTCAAAAGAGCAAACAGGTTTTTTTATATTCAATTTTGAAATCTGACATGGGGCTAGACATATTGTCAATTTCCCAGCTGCCCCAAGTCATGTGACTTGTGCTCTGATAAAATTCAATCACTCTTTACTGCTGTACTGCAAGTTAGAGTGATATCACCCCCCTCCCTTTTCCCCCCCAGCAGCCAAACAAAAGAACAATGGGAAGGTAACCAGATAACAGCTCCCTAACACAAGATAACAGCTGCCTGGTAGATCTAAGAACATCACTCAATAGTAAAAACCCATGTCTCACTGAGACACATTCAGTTACATTGAGAAGGAAAAACAGCAGCCTGCCAGAAAGCATTTCTCTCTTAAAGTGCAGGCACAAGTCACATGACCAGGGGCAGCTGGGAAATTGACAAAATGTCTAGCCTCATGTCAGATTTCAAAATTTAATGTAAAAAAATCTTTTGAGAAATGGATTTCAGTGCAGAATTCTGCTGAAGCAGCACTATTAACTGATTCATTTTGAAAAAATGTTTTTTTCCCATGACAGTATCCCTTTAAGTCTACTAGAATATCATGTAAACATTAAATAAACCCAATAGGCTGGTTTTGCTTCCAATAAGGATTAATTATATCTTAGTTGGGATCAAGTACAAGATACTGTTTTATTATTACAGAGAAAAAGTTTGTTTTATTTTTGGATAAAATGGAGTCTGTGGGAGACAGTCTTTCCCTAATTCAGAGCTTTATGGATAACAGGTTTCCCGGATAATGGATCCCTTACCTATATACATACATCCAAATGACAGTTATATTTATATTTAGGATTTAATGCCAGGGGCGTTATTTGTAAAAATTTGGATTTGTTTAATTTTAAAGGGTTTATTCAAGCTGTTACTTCAAATAAACTCACAATTTAAAAAAACAAACACGGATATTAACTTATTTATGAAAAATATTCATATACAAAAACTGGAATGAATAAAAGTGTTGAACAAACTCAAATATCTAAAAAAAAAATGTTTTTACAAACTCAAAGAAAACTTAAAAAAAATTGAATACATTTTGCCCATTGACTTCTAGATGACCTCGCAAGCTAAATACTGGATTTTAAATGATACTTCAAGTGTGTGAGTTTTAAAAGCGCTTAAGTGTTAAAGAGAAAATGAGGTCCCTGCCCCACAGAGCTTACAATCATGCTCTAGTAAAACATGGCACCATGAAATTATTACCGTATTATTATTATTATTATACTCGAGTATAAGCCGACCCGAGTATAAGCCGAGGTACCTAATTTTACCTACGAAAACTGGGAAAACTTATTGACTCGCGTATAAGCCTAGGGTGAAAAATGACAGATCAACCTGTTCCATTGCATACCTATACTATATACTTGCTATATAAAACTGTGCAGATGAAGCGACAAATAACTAGGTCGGACGTTTTTATTTTAACCAGATCCAAAAACAGTGCAGTTCTGAGAACACTTTGTGCCTTTATACATTATAACAACAAACAATGTGTTCAATGCGATGTCACAGCATCCACACGCAGCAATGACATTTATCCACCCCCTTGCAATGTTCCTCAAAAATAAATCTTCCATTTCCCCGGGTACCACTCACAGGGCAATAATGGGCATTGTCTCTCCTTTGGCAGAGGCTCACGCCATTCAACGAGTAGCCACATCAGGCCATATGTGGGCAAACTTCCGTGCTGTCACTCACATCGCTACTTACATCAGCAGCCTCCTTCCTATACAGGCTCGCGGCTCGTTCTGTGGACAAACAAATTACGTCCCCGCCCCATCTGTTTCCTCTACTGTCTTACCTTTAGCCGCACTTGGCTGCTGCGGCTGTTGGGCAGCAGCGAAAAAGAGATGGGCCGCACGTAGCCGCAAAGAAGCAGTGTGAGGAGGACGGGGAGCAACCGAGCCATGGAGGCAGAAGACCGGAACTAGCTAGTCGGAAAGGGAGGAGCAAGGACAAGCAATTCAATGTTCTCAATTGGCCCCTGCTGCTCTGGCATTCTGGTTCCCCTGCATGCGCTTCAGTGTGCAGCGCACCGCTAGTGTGCACACGCGAAATTTGCTGACAGTCCAGGACCAGGTAGTGGCGCACTGCCACTGAGGGAGGACGGGGCAGCTAGTGGAAGATCCGGCCGGGAAAGAGGGAAGCGGCACTGCCTCCTCTGTGGACGCCCATGTACCTAGCTAGGTAACTTTTATACTGACTCGAGTATAAGCCGATGTAGACTTTTTCAGCAGATTTTGGGTGCTGAAAAACTCGGCTTATGCTCAAGTATATACGGTATTACTATTATTATTAACATGTATTTATATAGCGCCAACATATTGTGTAGCACTGTAAAGTAAATGTGATCATACAACTAAATCACATGAATTCTATACATAGAACATATGGAGTTACATACATCACAATCAATACAGGTACAAAAAGGTGAGGAAGGCCCTATGCATAGGCATACACTCTAAAGGGAAGGGAGTAATACACAAGGTGTGGGAGTGGGCAAGATCGAATTAAGTGGGTGAGAAATGTGGTATTGTGTGTGATGTTGCGTTTGGTAGTTAAGCAGAGTGAGGGTAGGCTTCTCGAAAGAAGTGCGTTTTAAGAGATTTCTTGAAAGCAGAAAGGTTGGGAGAAAGTCGGACAGACCGTGGGAGAGAATTCCAGAGGAGGGGTGCAGCCCTTGCAAAGTCTTGAATGCGAGCATGTGAGGAGGTAATGAGAGAAGAGTTGAGTAGCAGGTCAGTAGAGGAGCGTAGTAAGCGAGTGGGTGAGTATATAGAGATGAGTTCAGAGATGTAGGGTGGGGCAGAGTTATGAAGTGCTTTGAAAGTCAGTGTCATTAATTTGAATTTGATTCTGAAAGGTAGCGGAAGCCAGTGCAGGGATTGACAGAATGGCGAGGCAGAGGAGGAGCGGTTGCTGAGGTGTATGAGCCTCACAGCAGTGTTCATTATGGACTGGAGAGGTGACACTCTCGGGAGGGGAAGGCCAATTAAAAGAGAGTTACAGTAGTCTAGGCGAGATATGATGAGAGAGTGAATAAGAATTTTGGCAGCGTCTTGGGTGATAAATGATTGTATTTTGGATATGTTCCTTAGGTGGAAGTGACATGATTTAATAAGTGACTGGATATGAGGAGTGAATGACAGGGCAGAATCTAGGATAACCCCAAGGCACCGGGCCTGGGGAGAGGGGGTGATAGTGGAATTGTTAACTATGATGGATACTTCCGGGATGTTACTGGTGTTAGTTTGAGGAAAGAGAACCATTTCAGTTGAAATGTACATTTTCAGAAATGTACTTGATCAATCCCATTTCTGAATGTTTTTATTCAATGGCAAAATATCCATGACAGACTGAAAGAAGAGTTGTATCTGATGACAGTAACGTTGCACTGGGATAATGAGATTACCTAAATAACGAAACGCTTACAATGATTCCCAGGCCTTCCTTTAACCCCCCCCCAAACCAAAAAAAATCTTCACTTTGATCCCCATCCTCCCGCCCAATTCCCATCCTGCCTCCACCCGCCCACATCCAGTCTTCACCCCGCCCACTCCCCGACCCCACCCGCTCCATGCCCACTCCCGACCCCACCCACTCCGCCAGACTTGCGTCCCTCATCCTCGCTGCAGGCAAGAGAGAGGCTGGGGAGGAGGGTTTCTTTTATTAGCTATAGAGAAAGTAGATCCCACAGTCCCACTCCCCCTTTCCCTTGGCTCCCCTGTGGGTCTGCTTCCTCTATAGTTACTCCACTGTTTATAGGCTTTTTTGAGAGACGACCGTATCAAGAGCACGGGCTGTAAAGTTGCTTATCTTTTAAAACTGATATGAAGGTTCAGCAGCTCTTTTTTCCCAGTTTTATTGCAGTAGCTCTGCTAGCAGTGCCAATGTGATCAAGGCCACCCCTGCAATTAATGGGATCACCCAGGGGTTATTCCTTGGACAATAACCTCATCCTCAAAGCTGGAAAAAAAATGCTCACGCCTGTCAGCAGCTGTTGTAATTACAGACTAAAAGGAAGTTAGATAACAGATATTAAGCCCCCCAAAGCCTCTCATCATGATAAATTAAGGGCCCATTTCCATGTATCAATTTGTTCCAGGATAAGGAGTTGGTAAGTGGGTTCCTTGGCTCCAAATAGTAGTGGAGCCTTAATGAAGTGTCAGCTTAAAGGTTGCAGGCTGGATAACAATCTAACAATTGATAGCACCGAAAATGTCTTTTCTACATCTCTCATTCTTGGTTTTCCTCTTGGGGTCTCCCCCTGGTGCTGGGCAAATGCCCTGTCCCCTCCCTGCTGATGGTATTCCATGAAAGATCTTTACTGCATTCCTGATGTAGAATGAAAGGAGCAATATGGCAGACAGCATGGCTGGAAGGCTCCCTGGAATGCAAGACACGTTGCTTCAGGCTGTGAGATCACAAAGCTGTAGGAAAGCCATTCATTGCTAGCAGGTGTATGGACACACCTTGTACATTGTGCAAGCAGATCCTGTTCTTGTCAGTGACATCATTTAGTCCAAAAATAGTAACTTTCTGCTGAGCCAGGGATTATCCATTTTCTATTCATTATTACAAGGTCTAAAAATAAGCACTTTAAATGCCAACTCTAGATATTTTAACCCGTATTCTTCCCCAAGGAAAGAGAAGGAGGGCAAAGCAATATCAGCATTTCGAGCAGGGGAATAAAATTAAATGGTAGTGGCAGGTCGCCTATTAGAAATGAAGTCAGCAATAAAGTGATGGAACCTTATGTATAACCAGGGCTGGATTTAGAGGAGAGAAGAGAGAGCATTTTCTCTGGGCTCCCCCCAGAATCACAGGAGCCAGTGTAAGGGAGGGGAGTAAATATAGATACAAAGGACATATAGGATATTTATTAGTATATATAATTGATCTCTGTATTCCTCCTTATAGAGTCTCAGCCTTCCCGTAGTCTCAGGGGTACCCTATTCTAGCTCCATGCAAGAAATGTCTGAAAGTACCAAATGTGACCCCTTCTGCCATAGTTATTGAAAACCATTATATCAGGGATAGACCTGGTGAGTGCAGGGGAACTCAAGCAGTTTGCACAACTGAAAGAGGAGTATGGGCTACCAAATGATATGCTTTTTAGATACCTCCAACTGTGGCATGCATTCTCTGCTCAATTCCCGGAAGGTGCCCCATGCATTACCCAATCAACCCTGGAAGGGTACCTATGTAGGCCAGAACTCTCCAAAACCCTAATTTGGCTATACACTATTCTTCTTCAAGATAGCTTTGAGCCTATAAAACATATCTGTCAGAAATGGGCCCAAGATCTTCCGTCCTTTGATGAGGGATCTTGGAACAGATACCAGATACCAACATATCTGTACGGGACCGCTACATACAACATTTTAAATAGAGTATACCTGACTCCACACAGACTGGCACAAATATATCAAGGGTATCCAGACTTGTGTTTTAAATGTAATACTGATAGTGGTACTTATATGCATGTGTTTTGGGAGTGCATATAAGTACCAATACTGGTCTGCAATTCTTGCTTTCATCAATGCTTCTTTGGGTCTCCCAGCTATTCGGACACCAGCATTCTGCCTTCTGGGACATTTTGAAGGACTTACCCTTTTATCCCGTGACAGGCTGTGTCTACAGCAACTTCTACACTATACCAAAAAAGCTATTTTGCTCACATGGAAAGCATAGGAACCTCCTACGTTAGCATTCTGGATAAAACTAATGACATTCTTCTGAGCCACAAATTGACATATATAACACGGGGAGGCCCAGACAAGTTCAAGAAAATCTGGGATAGTTGTCTTATGGAACCACAAACTGGTACTGCAGGCATATGACTTAGAGCTTGAAGAAGCTTCTACCCAGGCTCTTTACCGAAAGTTACAATTGTATTGCATAAAGGGAAAGCCTAATCCTTTTATCTATCTCCTTTTCTTTTCTCACTTGTCTTCTATCGTACTTTATGTTATGTCTATAAACTTAATAATAATAATCTTTCAAAAAAAAAAAAATGATATCAGGGATAAACAAATCCTGGGCCCCTCAGTCCAGCTGCCTCAAGCTGGTGTCCCACAACATCACGTGTTTACTTTGTAAACTGTCATTCTGCACTGTCACCCTTTGTTCCCTTCCAGTAGCAATAACACCCTATCTATCTTTAAACTATTTACAAGGCCTTATCTGTAGGCTGCCATATGGTGTATGTGTTGAACGTGGGTATCCCAAGTGTTCATTTGATATTTACCCTAACAACTGAATGATATCATTATTTTCAAAGATGAAGGCAAAACCATCATATAGATATGATACATAGATTCTTTATTATTCCTTACTGCATTTTAGCTTGTGTTCCTCTAGCTTCCTTCCTCTCTACTAAAATCATTCTTCCTTGCTGCCTGCCTTCTGACCCACCACCTTGCTTATACCCACTGGTTTTCTTCCATTTTACTATATTCCTTTAGTTTCAGTACCTGCTTGACCTTCCTTCTGATCCACTTACCTTACTTTTGATCCACCTACCTTACTTCTGATCCACCTACCTTCCTTCAGCCACACTTCGCCATGCGTAGTTTCACCAGCGCTACGCAAATCCACTAAAATGCGAAAGTTGCACTAAGGGAGGCGAACGGTAGCAAAGTTGCGCTACCGTTACTTTGTCAGGCAAAGCGAAGTTACACTAGCGTTGCCTTATTTGCGTATGGCGCGAAGTTAAAATATAATGGACGTATATGCTGCAGCAACTACATTACACTACACAAGCCCAGGAAACCTTTAAGTAATAAAATAAAGGTGTTCTATTGCCCTACACATGTGCCCACTGTATCGTTAAGTTGCCATATGTTAGGAAATGTAGGGGGGAAGGAGGGTACCCCCAAAAAAAATTTACTCTATTTTTCTTACTATCACCCTTAAAAAAGTAAAAAACGCCAGCGTTTTTTGGGACTATTTTTGGACAAACTCCTATCTATTGTATTGAACTTTGCCTGGTCTGACCTGGTGAAGTGAAGTCTGGTTCAGTAATATGCGCAAGTTAGTGAATTAGCATAGTTATGTCCCTTCGCCTTAGCGCAACTTCGCCTGGCGTAAAAGGTGGCGCTCGCGTGCGCATGCGCAAGCAAAGCGGTAGTTTTTACTTATTTTGCGCTTCTGCGCATGCGCGAATTGCCGAGAGATACATTCGCGCGCAGGAGCGCAAGAAGCCGTAAAAACTACAAAGAGTCGGGCACCGGACTGGGGGTAGGCGACAGAGGAGGTGCGTGCCTGGCGCCCCCCCCGGCTTTGCGCCCTAGGCACGTGCCTACTCTGCCTACCCCTAGTTCTGGCCCTGGTGCAAATTAGCGCTAGAGTAGGTCCACTTCAATAGGGAATTTACGCCAGCGGCCGTTAGTAAATCAGCAATGTCACGGTCGGCACTCTAAACCAGAACTAGTGCCAAGCTCCCTGGTCTCGGCTCGGCTTCACCAGTAGTGTGACCGCCTTTGGCTTCGGGAGGAGCCCTCAGCGTACTCAGATGCCACCTGGACCTTTCGAGAGAAGCAAGGCGAGGAGTTCTGGCAAGCAAAGGGGCACGACTGTTGTTAAAGTCAGTTAGGCCGAAGGTCGCGGTACAACAGGATAAGACAGATTTGTGGTCAGACTGGCCGGGTCGAGGCAGGCAGATAGCTAGAATCGTCAGGCAGGCAAGGGTCAAAACCAGGTAATCAATCAGATGGGATGAGGCAGAATCAGAGTCAAATAACAGGCAGAGGTCAAACCAGAACGTCAATCAGGAGAGTTAAGCAGAATCAAGGTCGGTTTCAGGCAAGGGTCAGGTTTCAGAGATCAGAGTAGTCAAACAGCCAGGCAGGGTCAAACACAGAAATCAGACAGACTAGAAGCTTTTCAGCACCAGGTACAAGGCACCAGGAACAAAACCTATCACGGGCAATGACATAGGAAAAAATGTCCCTTTAAATACTATTTGAATTTCGCGCCATTGCGCGCTGACGTAATCACGCCAGCGCCTATAAAATGCGGAAGTGTGCGCACAGCGTGCACTAGGAAGCCGGCATAGAAGGAGCAGAACGGCGTGGCAGGCGTCCCCGCCGCACCACCACTAGACCACCAGGGTGAGGTTTTGTTACAAGCAAAGTGACGAAATGACGTCTTTAGTAAATTTGCCCCCAAGAAATCAGAAGAAGACCTTACTGAGGTTTGTGGCTACAGGAGTATCTGTTGAAGATGTTTCTCCATAAGGATTGTTCTATAAATTCTTTTGTAGGTGTGGGGATTCTTTTGATATCCACTCCCTGGAAAGCTGGGGAGCATCTTTAATTACTCGCTTGATAATATTCATGTAAAATGGCATTTTACAAAGCATCAGCATGTAGTTAATATAGCGAATAAAGTAGCCCCTCTTGTAAAATATAAAGATATTATAAGTTACCGAGGAGTTTCATGACCATATAAAAACACGAGGCCGAAGGCCGAATGCTTTTATACAGGTCATGGAACTCCGAGGTAACTTCTAATATCCTCATATTTTACAACTGGGGGTACTTTATTTATTATAATACACACATTTCAGTGAGTCATGTGACAGAAATGAAATCAGATCTCACCGTTTATAACTGATGACATCAGAACTCACCGTTTATAAGGATATAATTTACAAGATATTCATGGCTTTTGTGTATTATATCATTAGAAACTCTACATTCTCATCTCAGCTCTCATAGTGAGCCCATAGCAGCGTTTACCAGTGATGCTCTCTCAACCCATAGCAATGGGCGGTGTAATAAAAGATGAAAATTCAGGTTTAGAAATCCATGGCAACTAATAAGCATGCAGTATTTTCAGTTTAGATGCAAAAATCGAATCGGTTGCTAAAGATTCCAATGTGGGCACACTTTGGGGCATATTTACTAAGCTCGAGTGAAGGATTCGAAGTAAAAAAACTTTGAATTTTGAAGGTTTTTTTTGGGTACTTCGACTACAACTTCGACTTCGATTCGAACTAAAAATCGTTCGACCATTCGATAGCCTAAGTACTGTCTCTTTAAAAAAAACTTTGACTACATACTTCGGCAGTTTAAACCTACCGAGCTACAATGTTAGCCTATGGGGACCTTCCCCATAAATTTTCTAGGCTTTTTCTGATCGAAGGAAAATCCTTTGATCGATGGATTATAATCCATTCGAAGTTCGATTCGAAGGATTTCATCGTTCGATCGATTTTCCTTTCGATCAATCGTAGGATTTGCGGTAAATCCTTCGACTTCGATATTCGAAGTCGAAGGATTTTACCTCGAGGGTTAATTAACCCTCAATATTCGACCCTTAGTAAATGTGCCCCTTTGTGTCCTTTATAATGTTGTCCCCACAGGATAACCCTCTGTATAGATTTCTCACTGTCCCCAAGAGGTGCAGGAGTGTAGATGGTCCCCTGGGGGCTTTATTGATCAGCCCAAACTTAGGGGAATGGCTTGTTTAGATTTTTGCTATGACATCCAATAATTTCTAGCAATGCCACTGTGCTAACTCCAATACAGTATATAAAGTATATAGACACTCATACATAAGGACCTTTGCACAAGGTCAAAATACTAAAATATAAAGAGATTGAGATAAGTAGTCACGACACTTGCAAGTAACAAAATGACTGCAGTGTTTTAATGACATATCCTTTTGGGCTCATGTTATAGTCTCAGAAATTCTGGAAATTGATGGATGCATATTTATATACAATATATTTTAAAAAGGATTTCCAGAAGGATTTCGGGGCTCCAGCTTAAAGGGGTTGCTCACCTTCAAGCACAGTTCAGTTGGTTTCAGATAGTTCACCAGACATTAAGACTTTTTCCAATTACGTTCTATTTTCTATTTGTGTCTTTTTTCATAACGTTGAAGTTTAAAGTTTCATTTTTGACCTTTTTATGTCTTTCTGAAGAAGCTTGGGGGAGGGGATCACTGACTACTGTAACTGCTCGAAATTGATACATTAGTTGATACATTTGTTATCTTTGTTTCATTAAAGGCAGCTGTAAGAATTGATACAATAATTGCTAATATTCCGCCACAGATGCCGCTGCTGCTGCGAAATGTATCAACTATTGGAGCAACTAAGGGGCAGATTTATCAAGGGTCGAATTTCAAAGTTAAAAATACTTCGAAATTCGACCATCCAATTGGAATACTTCGACTTCGAAATGGAAGTCGAAGTTGTTTTCATCGAATTTCGGTATCCTGCGGTCAAAGTAAAATCGTTCGATGGAACGATTAAATCCTTCGATTCGAAGGATTTCATCGATCAATCGAATGATTTTACTTCGACTTCCAAAAACTTAGAAAAAATGCTCTAGAAGGTCCCCATAGACTAGCATAGCACTTCGGCAGGTTTAATCTGGCGAAGTATTGAAATCGAAGTTTTTTTAAAGAGACAGTACTTCGATTATTGAATGGTCGAATATTCAAACTATTTTACTTCAAATCGAAGTCGTAGTATCCTATTCCATGGTCGAAGTATCCAAAAAATTACTTCGAATTTTTTTACTTTGAAAATTCCCTCAAATTCACTTTGACCCTTGATAAATCTGCCCCTTAATGTAGCAAATTGAAACAGTTCAGAATCTGCTCCTGGATCACTGAGTTGTCAGACTGAAACACCAGAGAGAGTTGAACTGAAAATAACCCAACTGAAAAAAGTGTTTGGAAGGTGAACAGCCTGTTTAAGATATTAATAAAGGGGTGTAACTAGAGAGGTAGCAGACCCAGTGGTTGCAGGGTGGGGGTGGGGCAGGAATGTAGGGGCCCAGTAATGAACATTTTCAATATTTTGTGAAAGAATATGTCAATTTGCCCATGTCGTGGGGCCCTAAATTGGATTTGCTGTGGGGCCCAGTAACATCTAATTACACCACTGATTAAAATGCCCAGGTGCCATTCCAAAAGCCTAGGGGCACACAATTTTTAAATCCGGCCTTGTTTGTGGGATACAAACAGTGGTGTAACTAGATAACAGTTAGAAAAATAGAAATAATTTAAGGGCAGCCGCAGGGTCTGCTTTACGCCCCTGGATATATAAACATATATAAGGAATACTGTAAATAAGGAAAATACAATATATAGAGTGAATGGAATGAACCAAAATTCCTTTTAAGGCTAATGTAACAGGTGTCATTTTCTCCACCAATAAAGTCATTCTACTCTGAATCAACCCAAAATCCACCCTATGGGGCAGATGTATCAAGGGTCGAATATCGAGGGTTAATTAACCCTCGATATTCGACTGCTGAATTAAAATCCTTCGACTTCGATATTCGAGATTTTGCGCAATTCGATCGAACGATTAAATCCTTCGCATGGAACGATTCGAAGGATTTTAATCCATCGATCGAAGGATTATCCTTCGGTCAGAAAATTGTTAGCAAGCCTATGGGGACCTTCCCCATAGGCTAACATTGGCCTCGGTAGGTTTTACGTGGCGAACTAGGGGGTCGAAGAAATTTTTAAAGAGACAGTACTTCGATTATTGAATAGTCGAACAATTTTTAGTTCGAATGGTTCGATTCGAAGTCCAAGGTCGTAGTCGAAGGTCGAAGTAGCCAATTCGATGGTCGAAGTAGCCAAAAAAAACATTCGAAATTTGAACTATTTTTCCTCTATTCCTTCACTCGAATTTAGTGAATGGGCCCCTATGTGCCTTCTGACAGGTGGATACCATTCCCGCCAATGCTACTGACCACAGGGTAGTCCAGCGAGGAGTCATCTATACTTACACCTCTGGAACCAATTGCTCAATCATTTTCTGACCTAAACAGCATAGGGGATTCCAGCCTGGAGAGAAAGCCATTTGCATTAAATTATTGAGAGTGTGGGATGTATGTATAACTTGTATGTGAACACAAGAAATATACTAATCAGATTGGGCATACGTCAGATATATTTATCACTTACCACAGAGCAAATCACCCATTCTGTAATTACAATAACACACAATAGTTATAAATCTGTAATTAATGTGACTGCTAGAGAACGTACAAATTAGAAGAGCTGGCATACAGAGGGAGATACTGAGACTAAAACTATAGACTATATGACTGTAGAGTTTGTAGTTCATAGAGGAACAAACTTCTTCCTGTAGAAACAACAACAACGTTATCCTTCTGTTTCTATTGCACTTGGCATTGGTTTGTTGGCTTCTTTTGTTCCTATGCTTTGCTTGGCTACAGCAACAGCCAACACCTTGGTGTAGCGCCATATATGGGTTACACATTACACATCATTATTTTTCTTCTCCTCCCTATTTTCTATGATAAATATTACTGGCTTAAGGCCCCCATACACTGGCCGATAAAAGCTGGCGACAGACCGAGACGGAAGCTTATTGGCCCATGTGTGGGGCCATCCGACCGGCTTCCCCGATTCAATCTGGCCGAAAGTCATCCAGATCTCGATCGCGCAGGTTTAGAAATCCCGTCGGATCACGTTCCTCCGCCCGTATTGGAGTTGCCTCACAAGGAAACTTTGCGCGACTTCAGAAATCGAAGTGCCGCGAATGCATTGGCGCTAGTGTTTTGTCATTATAGCAGGTGGAAGGCAGGGGGGAGGCAGTTTGGGGAGATTGTCGCCCCGCAGAAGAGGTGAGTAGTCACCAGGCGACTAAATCTCTGGGAATCTGCCCGTGTGCTTGAACCCTCAATGTGGGCATATCGGGGAGAGATCCGTTTGTTTGGCAATGATCTCTACGTCTATGGCCACCTTTTTTCTGCAGTATTAGCTTTGCTTACTATTCATTTGCCTTTTAGACATTATCTTTATCACCTTCCTTAACTATCCTATTGTGTTATAATCACAGAGTATACAGCCAAAAAGCGGTGGCCTACTAGCCCCGAGGCCAGAGGATGATACCCCTGGGGCCGCAGCCAGCCAGATAAGGGAATACCAGGAACTTTCTATAGCAACTCACTTGGTTTCCCCATAGCCATTGTTGAAATATACAATGAAACTATCCAAGCATAGACATTCCCTTGTACTTAGCTTAATTAAGAAATCAAAGAAAAGTATGTAAGAAACTTGACCAACGCTATTTAAAAGTTGCATAAAACAAAACACTGATACTTATATCTTGAAAGTATCCTTTTAAAGCTACTTTAATTTCTATAAACATGTATTCATGTAGCATCTACAGCTTCAGAGCTGATTTGTCACTATATCTGGTTGAACAGGGTCTGTGCCTTGATATCACTGGTAATTGGCAGATATTCAACAGCAAGAGTTGCTTCTTTCATGTCATGTTTGTATTCCTACTGCTCATTTAAAGGGCAAGTTTACCTTCCTTAAGTCTTCCTTTTAATTCATTTGAGCTCTGCTCCTACAGCTGTCTTGTGTCTAGGGCTTAAAGGGGTTGTTCACTTTTAAATTAACATTTAGGGGCCCATTTACTTAGCTCGAGTGAAGGAATAGAATAAAAAAAACTTTGAATGTTTTTTTTGGCTACTTCGACCTTCGACTACGACTTCGAATCGAACGATTCGAACTAAAAATCGTTTGACCATTCAATAATCGAAGTACTGTCTCTTTAAAAAAAACTTCGCCACCTAAAACCTACCGAGGTGCAATGTTAGGTCCCCATAGGCTTTCTAACAATTTTTAGGTTGAAGAAAAATCGCTCGATCGATGGATTAAAATCCTTCGAATCGATCGTTCGATCAAACTATTTGCAGTAAATCCTTCGACTTCGATATTTGAAGTCGAAGGGTTTACATTCGGCAGTCGAATATCGAGGGTTAATTAACCCTTGATATTCGACCCTATGTGAATCTGCCCCTTAGTATTATGTAGAGAGTGACATTCTAAGATAATCTGAAGTTTGTTTTCATTTGTTATTATTGAGTTATTTATTTGAGTTATTTAGGTTTTTGTTCAACTGTTCTCCAGTTTGCAATTTTAGAGACTTGGTTGCTAGGGTCAAATGACCCTAGTAAACCATGCATTGATTTGAATAAGAGACTGGAATAGGAGCGGCCTGAATAGAAAGATGAAAAGTAACAATAACAATAAATGTGTAGCCTTACAGAGCATTTATTGTGACCCCCATTTGAAAGTCAGAAGAAGAAAGAAAATAGTTCAAAACTATAGAAAAGCAAAAAATGAAGGCCATTTGAAAAGTTGCTTAGAATTAGCCATTCTACAACATGCTAAAAGTCCATTCAAAGGAGAACCTCCCCTTTAGTATGTCTAACAACCAAGCCAGTGATTTAGAAGTCAGAGAAATAAGAGAGGGTCTAAAAATAATGTGTTTTTATTATTATTTTGGGTTACTGGGGGTCAGTGATCTTGGAAACTAAAGAGCTTGCATTCATTGCCAATTGAAGAGAAGTCAGTCTTTTATCATTATTATGCTTTATTCATATAGCGCAGATACATTTCATTATTCCCATCAGTCCCTGCACTTGTGAAGCTCACAATCTAAGGTCCCTAGCTCATTTATACACTATGGTCAGTTAAAATCAGGACCCATTTACATGCCTGTATGTTTTGGGGGTGTGGGAGGAAACCTGGATAAATGTTTGAAACTCACAGTCACAGAAAGAACATGAAAACTCATTGTAGATGGTTGGAAGCAAGCCCAGGCCCCCAGCACCAACCAAACACACTATGTTCTAGTAAGCGTGTGAGACATGTTATCCAGAATGCTTGGAACCTAGGGTTTTCTGGATAATGGATCTTTACATAATTTGGATCTTCATGCCTTAAGTCTACTAGAAAATCATGTAAACATTAAAGAAACCCAATAATCTGGGTTTGCCTCCAATAAGGATTAATTATATTTTAGCTGGGATCAAGTACAACCTCCTGTTTTATTATTACAGAGAAAAAGGAAATAATTTCTATAAACATGGATTACAGTATTTGGATAAAATGGAGTGCATATGAGCCATCTTTTCCGTGATTCGGAGCTTTCTGGATAATGGGTTTCGGGATAACGGATCCCATATCTGTATTCATCAAATGACCTACAGTAGTGATGTGCGGGTCAGGGTTTCCCTGACCCACACCTGACCCTAACCTGCCCTGCTACAACCCGTGCCTGCCCGCTTCCGGGGGGTACTTTTATAAACCCGTGCCGCCCCGTCACAAAAGGGGCGGGGCGAGCAGATGCAAGACTAAAAAACTGGAACCCAGAAGTCGGATGCCGGCATTTGAAGGTGGTGGGCTGGGAGTGCGGGAGAAGAGCTCAACCCACACCCGCCCGCTACCCACGAGGAGCACTGTGAGGTCGACCCGCCCGAACCCGCAGGTCCCGCGGGTATCGGGTTGTCCCGTGCATCACTTACCTACAGGGTTGTGAGAGGGCTGGATTTTTTTTTTAGTAATTAACCTTATTCATGTCTGTCTGTAGAGGGTGCGATTAATGGTGACTCCTTTGGACCCAGTAAAAAAAGAGTCTCCAAGGTGATTCAAATATTACTTAGTGTTCAGCTATTGCTTGGTAACCATTCAGCCATTTTTCTTAATAAATGTGACACCTGGCCACCCCTCATGGCTACTCCCAGTGAGAGGAATAAACCAGATGAATAAGGTTGCCTGCCAAGAATAACAGATGCCTGTTTACACAATATTAATAGGAAGATACCTTTAAACAGAATAGAGTCTATATAGACGGTCACTGCTTTTCCCAAGGATGTAGCTTCTGTCTTTGGTGGTTACAGAAGATTTACAAGATATTAAGGAGATAATTTAGAGGTCTGACGTCGGATCCCCTGCCCTGCAGCATTTCTTCCATGTTTACATTGTTATTTAGACTAAAAAAAATAGATAAGTCCATCAGCACATCAACATACACGGAAACTCTCTGGCACAGAGGCTCTGCTCTAATCTAGAGGAAGGCAGATATTAATAGTAACTCTGTAGCTCCATGGCATTAAGGGAAAGATCCTTCCACATTTCATCAACTTACATCCTGTTTTATTTGTTTTTACGTAAATAGATGTTTTTTGCTGATTTACTTATGGCAACCAATTGGAACAAAGGGTCGACTGGCTGCTTTACCTAACTGCTCTTTAGCCAGTTCAAATTACCATTCTGCCAGTTGGAGTGTTAGAGTACTGAGCTCTAACAACCCACCAAATCATTAAGCCCCAGGTAATCATTGCATTAAAATGAATATTATACATGTGAACAGGGGGCTTACTATTGTTCCAGTGTAGAAAAGAGCCTACTAAAGGTCCAAAATGAACTTTTGTCATTTACAGTTGCCTTTGTTTACTGATACTTGTGGATGGACAACTGAAGGTATAAAGATTGTCTTATACTAGACCTTTATTTTAACCATCCATATACTATATATATATATCGCATTGACTTGGTAACACATCTTGAAAAAGGTTGCAGAACACAACTGAAACATCGATGTAAACCAGATGTATCTTTTTGTATCTAAATAAATCTTTGGAGAAAAGGTGAATCGGAGTGCGTGCCACTTTCTGCTTTTATATATATATATATATATATATATATATATATATATATATATCAAAACAGGGGGGTTGTGGGAGCACTCTAAAGGCTTTAAAGTATATATATATATATATATATGAGTATAATAAATGCTATTGCATATGTACCCAAATAGGGGTTATTTTGTTACAAAGTTATGATCATAAAATTGATAAGCCCCCTGTTTTGATATTATATATATATATCTATATATATATATCTATATATATATATATCTATATATATATATATCTATATATATATATCTATATATATATATATATCTATATATATCTATATATATATATAGATATATATATAGATAAATATATAGATATATATATAGATATATATAAAATATATAAAAGGATATATATAATATAAAATATATATATATATATATTTATATATATATATATATATATATATATATATATATATATATACTGTATATAAGCCTCCTACTACTTAACAAATGGGCATTATCCATCTCAAAGGTGGAATTACACAGTTATAGTATTAGCCTCACGTATGCCTGTACAGAAAGATATCTTAAATACGATGCCGATAAGTATTCCTTTTTACTCAACCGTAATTCTATAATAATAAAATATTTTTTATAGCAATGACTCATTGTAAAGCATTTCCCAAGCCAAAATAAAATTGTATATTTACCAGGATACCATGTTTTGTTACAGTTATAAAACAGTTTCCATACGAAACATTATATAACCATGAGCAACTGATACTTCTCAGTACATAGAGTAACATGTGTGTAATGTGTTTTGCTAGATACCAAACAACAGCGTTATGTATTCATTAGGATCATCTACAGGCTCTGGCAAGTTAATTAGTTTCATAACCCTGCAATTATTCATAGTCTAACTGCATGGAGGAAAACAAAGCCAGCAGCCAATTAAATAACCATTACTAAAGATTAGTTACATGGCTATGAAACAGTTGTTGTTGTTGTATGTATGGGGACCCAATCCGAAATGATTCCTGGAGAGCAGATGTCAAAGAGTAGGAAGAGGAAGCTCAATAACTTTGGCCCTTTAAAATTTAAGATAAGGATAACATTTAAGATAAATGATACTTTTAGTCGGTAAGGTATTGTTACCCTTTAATGGTCCACAAAAAGACTTTTGGATGACAGAAGTATTAAAAGAATTAGAAGCACTCTCTCCCTATGTTAATAAGCACTGAGTGGCTTAAAGTGACATTGCTTTGCTATCAGTCAGCGCTGGGTATTGCCCAGATATGGTATAACATCTGGTGACTGAACTGTTGTAGCATCCACATAAGTGGATATATTCATATAGCATATATTCATACACATTCCCAAATACACACACACTTTCCCCTTCTCACCACTATACACACTTACACATTTCACATATACACACTATTGTGCAACTGCACATATCACTCTACTTTGTTTTTAATTACACCACTTTACTACTTTTTTTTCTGAAAGGGGCGTTGGTTTAGGCAGTCTCTCCCTCTTAAAAGCCGCTCAGCGGTTGGCGGGGGAGGATTTAGCAGACAGTTTGAAAGCAAGGCGCAGGAGATGTTTACATAAAGAATTGTTACTAAACAGAGAGGTAAAGTTCCTTTTTTACTATGATTAGAGGTTAATAAGTTAGGGACCACCATGTGGGGTTTTACTTTGACGTAGTATGGTGGCTTATCAATATTATGATCATAACTTTGTAACAAAAAAACTCTGTTTCAAAATTACATGCACTTGCATATTTACTTGAATCATTTAGACGGGGCTCTAAATGTTTTGAAATTGGCCTTAGGTGTGTACCCACAACCCCCCATTTTTGCATCCACATAAGTGCTTTCTGTCCCACGGCCAGTGCTGGTATTGACAGATTCCAGTGCTATTGGCACAACACAAGTACGGACACATTGTACTTATCTGGAGTTAATATTTGCCCAGATTATGAAAGATTTTCGCAGTCTCTGTTTTGCTCAGTCACACCTACACGTCAGAAATGAAAGCCGCCTGGCTAATTGAGAAACTGGAAGTGCTAATAGGCAAGCTGAACTGAAATCAAGCAAGATCCAGGATGACTTTTGGGATATCAGAGACTCCAGAGTACAGGACATGCCAACAAATTAGAGGTGGCCATACACTGTCTGGAAGTGACCAAGTGAGTGGGTCAGACAATAACTGAACGGAAACCATTGCCCCTCTTGCTTCCACATCTCCCAATGCCATACTCATACCCTTTGAGTAGGGCTTTGGCAGATAAAATGTTCTGCTTGGACTGTCATCACAGGATGGCCTGTCAAAATAAACTGCCTGTGATGCCATGGCCAGAGATTTGGACAATGTGATCAAATGTTGCCAAATTGTCCTGACCCAATCTATGCATGAATGGTCAATATAAGGATGGTCACAAACAGTAGTATCCTTGTAGAATATATGTTTACTGCCCCCCGCCTCACGCATATAAACTTCAGCTCCACAGACCGCGTCCTTTGGAAAATGGATTTCAGTGCAGAATCCTACTGGAGCAGCACCATTAACTGATGCATTTTGGGAAAAAAACATGTTTTCCAATGACAGTATCCCTTTAATTCTGCACTGGACATGGGTAATAAGCTAAATAAATATGCCAACAACATTGCACTAGGAATTACAATTATTAGTAGGTAGGAGGAGGTGAAGGCAAAGTTCTGGCCTTGGTTAACATACCAGAATATGCCACATAGCAGTGTACCAGGTGACAGAACATGCCACACATTGTGCATGTTTGCTGCAATTTGTGGCCTACACAACCCACAGCTATTAAGTATGCTTGGAAAAAGATCAGACTCTCAGGGGGTGTTGAGATTTTAGATGTAGAACTAATGATTGCCTACACCTATTCTGTGACACAACTGGAGTTAGCTACATGGGCTGGGCCACAGCTATGCCAGGCGATATTGCCAAAAAGAAAGAGATGTTCTACTTCTGAAAACAGTCAAAGCACCCATTCCAAGGTGCTAAGGATAAGGCCAATACAAGAGTCCTCTGCACTCAAGTACAGCTAGCAGGGTAAACCCTTGCTAATTTATTAAATGGTTTGCAGCATGCAACAGTTTCTTTAGATCCGTCATTTCAATGTGGGACGCCGATTCCACCATTGCTGTGCACCAGGGATTATGTTCGATTGAAGGCCAGGGTGTGCGAGAGCAACTCGCTAATTTTCCTCTGCACTCAAACCATTATCAATAAATTCAAGACATTGAGACATTTTGTGCATAGAGCTACTAAAAATCCCTTACCCTTTAACCAAAATAGTTTAAAATATTTAAGTTGGCCAATTACATCAAAGTCATCCCATATCTGGCCAGTCCTACAATCAAATTGCATCTGATTCATTAAGAATTCTATTGCTTTATTATACATTTTACACAGGGACTAAGTTCTACCTGCAACTTACTTGCTGCTTTCAAAGTAAAACTCCCAAACTCGGCTGCCCTTTTATTAGACACCAGTGGGATCACCTGACTATAGCTGGGAGGGGTGGGAGCTATAACAAGGGATAAGACATATTGGTGTGCAGAGGTGTGGATGAACTATTGCCACTAAAAACATAGATGTTTGGGGGCAATTAGGAGGTCCATTGAAGCAAAATTCGCTTTAGGGTCCATAAGCTTCCACCTATACCTGTGATCATGTAAAGACCAAACATTGGAATTCTTAAGACATTTTATTCCCAAATCTATCCCACAATCCACATGACTCTCTCCTAGACTCGTAAACTTGACTTTCTTTCTTAGAGAAGAGTAAAGAAAAAGACAAGTGAAAATTAACACATACGAGTACAAACTGTAGAATTGTTTTATCTGTATTTGCATAATAAAGGGAGCTCGTGCCTGCATCACACATTCTTAACTCTGGCTAACCTTTCCATCCCTTACATGCGTTATTGTATTTTATTTTTTGCAGAATATTTTTAAACTTTGTTTTGCTACTGTGCAGTAATCATCTCAAAATTATTGTTTTGATATTTTAATGTTAGATTATTGCACTGTGACAACTGAATTGTTGATATAACGCATAGTTATGGAGAACAATTTTGTTAGCTAGCAGTGAATGTATGGGGGAAAAATGCTTTGACATAGTGGGGGTCTGTATTTGAAGGAAGGAAGAGTGGGAGCTAGCAGAAGAAGCAGGTGTAGCAGGACAAGATGGCGGCAGTAGGTCAACATGGAGACTGCAGGGCAAAATGGAGACAGAAGGATAAGATGGCAAAATCTTATAGTTACTTATAAAGTTCTGCCCAACTCATTGCCCCCATGAACTTTGATTTGACTGTCCTAATTTGTAATAAAGCAAAGGAGGCCCTACAAAGACAGTTTTCCCCCTAGGCTCCACCATAATAAAAGATGGCCCTGGCCAGAGGTATGATGCAGCAACAGTAAAGGCTCTGACTGAGTTGCAGCATCCAAATAAGATTGCAGAAGAGGTCATATTTCCCTGGTGTGGATCCTAGTAACATCCAGTCTCATGTTCCTATTTCTTTATGTACACCATGTGATTTTATCACAAGTCTATCAGGCTGACCAGTGAGCCTTCTGAAACATGTGTTACCTGCTGTCTATGGCAGTTGGTGCGATTACATGTAACTGGATGTCAGCTGTCCCTAATTTCAATGAACAGACCCCCTGGTTTTGACCACCTGCATATCTAAGATCTTATGGTTAGAAATCAGTTTGTACTTTATAGGCTGCTGAAACGCAATTGCCTTACTTTATGCAAGATCATTATAAATGTCCGGCATGGTATACTGTATGTGACATGGTGTGAATACTTTCTGTACTGCCCTTGGATAGTGCAGAGGACCAGCAACCCAGTGTAGCATAAAATATCCCCAATTCTGTGTGTGCAAGATATTGATTGCAATTTGATCTCTGGAAAAAAAAAGATTGCTGTGCAAGCAAAATACATACAGGGCCGGATTTAGACCGCAGGGTCCTAGCGCCCATGTGAAGTCCTTGTCCCTAGTGCTCCTTAGAATGAGGATGGGCGGCATGTTGCCCCTGGAATCTTGCTGCCCTTGTCCAGGCCTTTGTCATCTCGACACAAATCCTGCCCTGAATACACAAAAGGATAAATTCTTGGAACTTGTGCACAAACAAAAAGTTTTAGAAGGACACACTATGTTCATTTCCTAGTTCCTGAGCAATGCTAGGTTTCCAAGAAAGCTTGAGATGGTCCTACCAGTTTTGCAACAAGTAGATTCCTTTTGCTATATTCCTTTACAACAGGAATCTTCAACTTTTTTTTTTTTACCTGTGAGCCACAGTCAAATGTAAAATGACTTGGGAAGCAACACAAACATGAAAAATGTTCCTGTGGTGCCAAGTTATGGCTGTTATTGGTTATTTGGTAGCCCCTATGTGGACTGGCAGTCCACAGGTTGCTGATTTTCAGTACATCTGTTTTCATGAAACCAAAACTTGCCTCCAAAGCAGGAATTTAGAAATAAGCACCTGCTTTAATGGAGCAGAGCCTGAGCTAGGGCTAGGCAGGCGAGGTACCTTCCTAGGGAGCTGAGCAAGTATACTTTGAAGAGTCATCTGCCTACCCCTAGTCCGGGCTCACATACATTATTTTGTCCATAGATATAAATTATGTGGTTTGAAATTAGATCTCTGTATGCCTACTGTATTTACAGTCATATGAAAAAGTTTCGGAACCCCTCTCAGCCTGCATAATAATTGACTCCACTTTCAACAAAAAAGTTAACAGTGGTATGTCTTTCATTTCCCAGGAAAAGTACTGGGGTGTTTTCTGAACAAAGATTTTTAGTGAAGCAATATTCAGTTGTATGAAATTAAATCAAATGTGAAAACTGTCTGTGCAAAAATGTGAGTACCCTTGTAATTATACTAATTTGAATGCATGTCACTGCTCAGGTGCACTCACCTTTTTGGTCCGGGGGGCCCCACGAGGGCGGCGGAGAGGGCCAGTATGCTAGCGCAGAGAGCGCAGAGGCGAGTTACAGACAACCCAAAGATCAAAGATCACCTCCAAAGACCTGCAAGAACACTCACGCACTCATGCCACAAACAGAGTCGCTTGTTGTATGCAAAAGCTCATTTAGACAAGCCACAGTCATTTTGGAACAAAGTGCTTTGGACTGATGAGACAAAAATTTAGTTATTTGGTCATAAGAAAAAGTGTTTTGCATGGCAGAAGAAGAACACGGCATTCCAAGAAAAACACCTGCTACCTACTGTCACATTTGGTGTAGGTTCCATCATGCTGTAGGGCTGTGTGACTAGTTCAGGGACTGTGTGGCTAGTTCAGGGACTTGGGCCCTTGTTAAAGTCGAGGGTTGGATGAATTCAACCCAATATCAACAAATTCTCAAGATAATGTTCAAGCAGTCAAACTTCACAAAATTTAAGTTACACAGGGGTTGGATATTCCAACAAGACAATGACCCTAAACACACTTGGAAATCTACAAAGACATTTATGCAGAGGGAGAAGTACAATATTCTGGAATGGCCGTCACAGTCCCCCGACTTGAATATCATTGAAAATCTATGGGATTATTTTAAGCAGGCTGTCCGTACTCTGCAGCCATCAAATTTAACTGAACTGGAAAGATTTTGTATGGACGAATGGTCAAAAATACCCACATCCAGAATCCAGATACTCATCAAAAGCTATAGGAGGCGTCTAGAGGCTGTTACATTTGTAAAAGGAGGCTCAACTAAGTATTGATGTAATATCTCTGTTGGGGAGCCCAAATTTATGCACCTGCCTAATTTTGTTGAAATACTACTGTTTCCATAAGGCATGTTATATATTAAAAGGAAGTTGCTACTTTGAAAGCTCAGCCAATAATAAACAAAACTCCAAAGAATTAAGAGGGGTTCCCAAACTTTTTCATATGACTGTAGGGTTGGGAAGCTACCATATTAATTTCTTTGGTTCAGACGATCTCAACAACAAAGCAAAAAGCAGTTTAATGACGTCTAAAATCAGTGCTGTCCAACTGTTTCCATATTGTCGATCAGTTATTCACTACATGATTGGGGGCCTGATTATAATAAAACAACAATGGTATCAGTGCAGCTTATGAGCAGGCTGGGGGTCGTAAAGGAAAACAAAAACATACACCAATGATAAGTAGTGGACATTGAAGTAGGAATGCATGAGTATATAGCTTCTCCCATGCACAGAGCATTGAGGTATCATCTGTAGGCTCCAATAAATTGGTGTCCCAATTGGCAGTTAAGCAGAAAGAATGCTAGAATGCTTGGTCATTAAGTAAGTACAAGTCTTTTAAAGATAATATACTGTATGATCATTGTACCTGATATTGATAAAAAGAAGCTTGGATACTAAAACTTTTTAAATAAGGGTTTAAGGCAAAACATCATTGCAAAACCTTGAACATTTTTCATTATAATTAATTTAATTGCATACACCTTTAGAAAGTAGTGTCTACAAGAGATGGTTTGTCCTTCAAACTACAGTTTGTGCAGGGATTCAGCCCACCTACAGAATAGAACATGCTGTTAATGGTGATCTTATTGCTCAGACAAAGATGGTAAAATAGTTAATATCAGGGCCTGCATAGCATAAATATGACTTTATTCAGTCCATTGTTACATGAGGATTGAAGGCCTTCAATGGTTTCTTTCAAATATCTGTTCTTTCTGTACGATACTGAAAGCCAATTGAATACACAGAGATGAGAGTTTGCTGCTGTTTTTTTCTCTATGGCAAAGAAATACATAAAAGTTGAAGGCAATGTGATTTTTCCATCAACTGATCTTGTCCATCTTATGTTCTGGAATTTGGTGTACCCTAATATAAAGTGCTACTGCTTACCTTCTGTAGCCATATGGTCCTACTTTAAATGCTATCCTCAACTTTGAATCATCTGCAGAGCCATATTATGTGAGGGCAGTTAAGAAATTGTCCCTTTTAGCAGCCTTCTAACTACTAAATATGGACAACCCAGTTCCAGGGAGTAAGACCTCTGTCCCACAGTAAATTTGAGGTGAAGAAGGTGGAAGACGGCTGTGGGACAATATGTCTGTTGATTAGACCACTGGAGTATGTTTGTAAAGGGAAGATTTACAAATTTAATTAGCTAATACTATTGTGTGTTGCACCAATTTTTATTAGTCTATACCCCTCAAACAATGTAGGTCTCTAAAAATATATTGCATAAAACAGCTCATATGTAAAACCCTGCTTCGTGTAAATAAACCACTTTCATAATAATATACTTTTTTAGTAGTATGTGCCATTGGGTAATCATAAATAGAAAACTTATATTTTAAAAAAATAAGGGCCGCCCCCTGGGATCATACAATTCATGGTGCACACAAACAAACCATACATGTTAGGTCACATGAGCCAATTAACAGACAGAGTTCTGTCTTTTACTTCCACACTTCTTCCTGTTACAGTTAGAGCTGCAGTATTTCTGGTCAGGTGATCTTGGAGGCAGCACACAGACCATCAAGAAATGGCGGTTCAAGGCAAGAGATGTAAAAGGGCAATATTTATTTAAATATATATTCCAGTTTGGTAAGATTCTTTAATTTACCACTTAATTTGATATAAACTATCTGTTGCTCAAGTGTTCATTTTGGGGGTATAGTTTTCCTTTAAGGACAAGGTTATTTGTTACAGAGCATTTGTTTTTTAGATGAGGTCAGTGACCCCTCCTATTTGAAAACTGGAAACAGTCTAGGGTTGCCACCTTTTTTTTCTGGTGAAAATGGACAGGGGGTGGGCCGGTGGACAGGGGGTGGTCGGCACCCAACACCAGAACAAACACCAGGCACCCTGGTCTCGGCTCGTGCTTCACCAGTAGTGTGACCGCCTTTGGGCCTCGGGAGGAGCCCTCGGCTTACTTGGATGCCACCTGGACTTAAATGAGAGGTGCAAGATGGGAGTTCTGGATAGGCAGAGGGGCACGACTGTAGAGTAAAGTCTTTGGACAGAAGGTCGTAGTGCAAGGCGTGAAGGAGTAGAATAGTCAGATCAGGCTGGGTCGAGGCAGGCAGAAAGGCAGCGTAAACAATTCAGGCCGGGTCTGGGCAGGTAGCGTTCAAAGCGAGGTCAGGCAGGCAAGGGTCAAAACCGGGAGATCAATCAGATGGGATGAGGCAGAATCGGAGTCAAATAACAAGCAAGGGTCAGGTTCCAGAGATCAGAGTAGTAAAACAGCCCGGCAGGGTCAAACACAGGAAATAAACAGACTACAAGCTTAACAGCACAAAGTACAAGGCACCAGGAACAAACCTATCACGGGCAACCATAAAACAACAAATGCCCCTTTAAATATTTTGAATTTGGCGCCATTGCGTGCTGACGTCATACGTCAGCGCGCCTGCGCCTTTAAATAGCGATAATGCGCGCGGCGCGCGCACTAGGGAGAAAGCCGGCAAGAGGAGCGGCGTGGCGGGTGTCCCCGCTGATGGTGCGCCGGGCGTCCCCGTCGCACCACTAGACCACCAGTGTAAGTTTTCTTCACAGCCGGTGAGATAAGGGGGTGGGCCAGTGATGTAGAGGGGATAGGCCAGTGATGTCAGGGCGGGGCAGGTGACGTGGCAATTGGCTAATCGCCATGTCATTCACTTCAATGTCTTGTCCAGATTTCCTAATATTGAAATCCGGACAGGAACTTTTCACCTGGGCAGCCCTTCCAAAAACCGGGCTGTCTGGGGGAAATCCAGACAGGTGGCAACCCTAAAACAGTAAGAGGAAAATGCTAATAATTTAAAATTATAAAAAAAATAAGTAATGAAGACCAATTGAAAAGTTGCTTAGAATTGGCTATTCTATAACATACTAAAAGATAACTTAAAGGTGATCCACCCCTTTAAAAGGAGTATATTCAAGAGAGAAGAGTGCCATTCTTCCCCCAAAACCCCCTTAAACCACCCTTTAACTTCCAATGGTCCTGTTTCCAAGGAAAGATAATAGGGTCTCACAGGAATGCAGAGTGGTTCGGGTAAATCTGAATCTCATGTTCTTGGTCAGACTGGGCTTCAGACAAGTTGGTTATAGAATGAGTGGATCCAGAAAAGGCCTCTTTTGACTTGAGTCATAATAAATGTGATCTGAATACTTCTGATGCAAACACTGATAACTAGTGGAGCTTCAATATTAAAAGGGTTGTTCACCTTTGAATTAACTTTTAGTATGATGTAGAGAGTGATATTCTGAGGCCTTCATGTTTTATTATCTTTCCAGCTGAGCAGCTATCTGGTTGTTAGGGTGCAACTGACCCTAGCAACAATACAGTGGTTTCAGTAAGAGACTGCATTATTAATAGTAGAGGGCCTGAATAGAAAGATAAGTAATAAAAAGTAACAATATTATTAAAGCCTCACAGAGCAATTGTTTTTTTGGCTGCCGGAGTCAGAGATCCCCTTTTAAAAGCTTTTTACATTTTTAAGCCACTTTAAATAAGGAATAAAGAATATAATTTAAAACCTATTATATATATATAAGAACTATCCATTCTATAACATACTAAAAGTGAACTTAAAGGTGAACTACCCGTATAAGAGTTTTGAAACATTTAAGCAAAGGAATAATGAAGAAAAGGGTTTTAATATTGTATGCGCAAATAATACTTTCTTCTGGCTTTCCATGTTTGACAGAGGCTTTCTTACAAAAAATACTTGGCATTCTATCGGTATTCCTCTACTTATAGTGTATTTTTCATTTAAGCAAATACTAAGGACAGGCCAAAGACTCTCTTGTATGTTAGCAGTGCAGCCTTGTGAGTTTCAATGGCAAAAAAGTAATCACTAATGCAGGTATAGGATCCGTTATCCAGAAAGCTCTGAATTAAGGCATGCCCATTTCCCATAGACTCCGTTTTATCCAAATAATCCATATTTTAAAAAATTATTTCCTTTTTCTCCGTTATAATAAAACAGTAGCTTTTACTTGATCCCAACTAAGATATAATTAATCCTTATGGGAAGAAAAAAACAGCCTATTGGGATGGACAGTTTTAACCCTGTCTGCCGAAGATAAAGGTTTTAGGAGCAGACCGAAACGTTGGCCGATTTTTTAATTTAAACCAATAAATATGGGATTTTAACTTTTTGTATACAAATCCTGGTGTGCATCTTCTTTCCTTTGCTATTTGGATAATTTTGCCAGTAACGATAGCACCCAGGTATTGACTCAGCTAGGTATATATTACGGTGTGCGTTAAGGACTTTTGGACTGTATATATATATATATATATATATATATATATATATATATATATATATATATATTTATATATATGTAATACACAAAAGCCATGAATATCTTGTAAATTATATCCTTATAAACGGTGAGTTCTGATGTCATCAGTTATAAACGGTGAGTTCTGATGTCATTTTTGTCACATGACTCACTGAAATTTGTGTATTATAATAAATAAAGTACCTCCAGATGTAAAATATGAGGATATTAGAAGTTACCTCGGAGTTCCATGACCTGTATAAAAACACTCGTAAATCCTTATATTTTACAAGAGGGGGTACTTTATTCACTATACAATATTTTTGGAGCTAGAGAATAGGTTCTCCTTGGCACATACATGAACTATCGTTGGACAGCAAAGCAATAAAATACATCTCTCTAAATAGATCTCTTTTGTTAGTATCAAAATCGTTATTTATTATGAAAGAAAGCTGGTTATTTTGGGTAAGGAAGTGCAAGGGCATCTGTATTTGAATCTAATAAACAAGCCAACAGACACAACTAAGGTCATGGACTAGAGTTGTGTAATGATCTGATTGCACAATTGCCAGCGCCCAGTAGAGATGGATAGAAAGAGGGAGTTAATGTAGAAGAACTGGGACTCAGCTTCAGAAAAACTACATAAGGTATAGGATCTGTTATCGAGAATGTGTGGGACCTGGGGTTTTCCAGATAACAGATCTTTAAGTAATTTGGATCTTCACACCTTAAGTCTACTAGAAAATCATGTAAATATTAAATAAACCCAATACGCTGAGTTTGCCTCCAATAAGGATTAATTATATCTTAGTTGGGATCAAGTACAAGGTCCTGTTTTCTTATTACAGAGAAAAAGGAAATCAATTTTCAAAAAAAATCTGGATTATTTGATTATTATGGAGTCTATGGGAGACAAACTATTCCATAATTCAGAGCTTTCTGGATAATGGGTTTTCAGATGAAGAACCCCATACCTGTACTACTTCTCTTACCCCTAGACAGCTTTTGGAAAACTTTAGTTACTACAGGTCTCAAGGAATTTCTTACCTACTATACATGCTAGAAATGGTCTGGACACAACAACCCAATGACAAGTCGCTTTTATGCACCTTTTATATGTCTTTCAAGAACTGCTGAATCATGATTTTATCATGTAGTAAAGAACTAGCCAATCAAATCAACCAAAGCCATACACGGGCCCCAACCGATTGATTCTGCAGCTTTTTGGCAGGTTTATAGGGTCTGCCGACGGTTGCCCAAACGGTATCTAGGCCAATGGGCCACATGGGAAGTCACATTAAGTAACTGATCATATTTTGATGCCTATTACAATTTGGAAGTTTTAGTAAACCAGTCTTAAGTGGAATTAAAGATTTAAATCAAAATGCAATCCCATGCTGCTTTGTAAGATGTAGGTTTAGGAGCCTATCATAAGTTTCAAATGTGTTGAGAGGTGGATTTCAGCCAGAAGTCCCTAGTGCCTGTTAGTTTGCATTGAAGCTAATAACAGACTCTTCAGCAGAATTCAATCACGTTTCTGCCCCTTAAAGGACATGTAAAGGCAAAAAAATAAAATCAAATTTTAACTTTATTTAATGAAAAAGAAACCTATTTCCAATATACTTAAAAATGTTTACCATTTTATAAGAAACCTGACTATATGCAGTGAAATTCTCCCTTCATTTACTGCTGTGAATAGGAATTGTCAGACGGTCCCTAACTGCTCTACAGGGAAACAATCATACTTATGAACAGCAGGGAGAGCCCCCCCTTACTTCCCAGCCATGCAGAACTCAAGCAGCTTTGTTTGTTTCCCTGTAGAGCAGTCGGTGACTGTGTAGAAATTTGTATTGGATTTTCTTTTTGCCTTTACATCCCCTTTACTGTTTCCAACTCCACCTGCAGGGACAAAGATCATGGAGCCAGATTTAACAGATAAACTGGGATTCTATTTGGAGGATTATTTTGCTGCAGCCACTGGTTCTGCAGAGTTGGAGAAAGTTTGTATTAAAATACAAAAACTATAAATTCCACATTAGATTACATAACAACACAAGTCCCAGTGCAGTCTGTATATTCTGATTATTAATCAGTCTTGCTGTATCAGCTTCTGGCAGATATTATTTGACTTTTGTTGTTTTGATCATTTCTGACGATCCCTAAGCAGCCCAGACCACACTGAGCATGTGCACAGTCTTGGTCTTACAAAGATGTTTAACAAAGTTACAAGATGGTGACCCCCTGTGGCCAACTTTGAAAGCATAAATCATTTGTTTGATTAGGCTTGTGGTGTAGTAAATTCATGTTTATATTTAGTATACAAAATACAGCATTTCTAGCCTTCTTCTATTTTAGACTTTACTTCCCCTTTATTAATGGTCTTGCACTTGCCCCAAACTTCTTTACCATAACCATAACATTACCAGGGTAAAAGAAGTCCATTCCCACTGAAGTGGTTAAATATTCTATTCTTGTATACTACAAGAAGGTATAAAAATGTTAAAGTGATATTTCCAGATGGTCATTTTATTTTTGCCCAGAAGCAACCGATAATTCCCCTATCATGTTCTCATTGTGAATAAATCTATCTAAAAAAAAAGTAAATTTTCTGTAAAAATTCTGCTGTGGCTGACACTTTTATCAGGGACAGGTTGTAGTTTTAATTAGCTGTCCAGGTGCTAATAATCCTTACAAAGAGATTTCCATAGCAAAGAATAGCTCTCATCTTCTCTGTGGGCTCATCACACACTCTTATAGCTGATTCATTACAGCGGGGAATATTAATAAGAGCAGGAGCGTTTGATGTGAGTGGGTGAGGCTGCAGATATCCCTTTCACATGGTGAAATTAAATGGTGTCCTCATTACCACTATAAACTACAATAGCTGCTACTTGGGTTACAGCTACGTGCGTCTGTCTGGATCCGTATAACGTAAAGGAGCTGAAGAGGGAAACAATTGAAATGATTGTGAATTGAATATGCAAACATTAGGAACAATGAGTTGCTGAGCTCGAGTTAGAACCTGAACAGCCTTTAATCTTACATATAAATGGTGAATGTTGGTTTGAACGTGGTATCAACAATGCAATATAATCTCTCAGGGACTATCATTGGGGAAAAGGTCAACAAGTGCTTTGTGTTCAAAAGAAGTATTTTCCTTAAATATAAGGAAAAGTTGACCACGTTACATTTAAATTAAGTTGAAAAAAGACCAAAGTCAATCAAGTTCAATCCCTCCAAATGAAACCCAGCATCCTCCATACACACAAACACTGATACTAACCCACCATACACTCACAAACTATATATACCCATATCTATACTAACTATAGAGCTTAGTATCACAATAGCCTTTGATATTATGTCTGTCCAAAAAATCATCCAAGTCATTCTTATAGTCATTAACTGAATCAGCATCACAACATCACCCGGCAGTGCATTCCACAACCTCACTGTCCTGACTGTGAAGAACCCCCTACGTTGCTTCAAATGAAAGTTCTTTTCTTCTAGTCTGAAGGGGAGGCCTCTGGTACGGTGATCCACTTTATGGGTAAAAAGGTCCCCTGCTATTTGTCTATAATGTCCTCTAATGTACTTGTAAAGTGTAATCATGTCCCCTCGCAAGCGCCTTTTTTCCAGAGAAAACAACCCCAACCTTGACAGTCTCCCCTCATAATTTAAGTCTTCCCTCCCTCTAACCAGTTTAGTTGCACTTAGTCTCTGCACTCTCTCCAGCTCATTTATATCCCTCTTAAAGGGGAAGGAAACCTCCTCGGCGCTAACCCCCCACCCCCCCTCCCGTGTATTGCCCCCCCTCCCTCCTCCCCCCTGGCCTACCCCTCCCGCTGGGCAAATGCCCCTAACTTGTTATTACCCTTCTGCGCAGGTCCAGTCCAGGGAGTTCACAGACGACATCTTCTTCCACGCGATCTTCTTCCTCCTTTGACAGGCGTTTTGTCGCATGTGCAGTAGGAGCATTTCGCCGGTACGGATCTACTGCGCATGCGCCAAAAGTCACGCGCATGCGCAGTAGATCGTACCGGCGAAATGATCCTACTGCGCATGCGCCGGTCAAAGGAGGAAGAAGATCGCGTGGAAGAAGATGTTGCCTGTGAACTCCCTGGACTGGACCTGCGCAGAAGGGTAAGTAACAAGTTAGGGGCATTTGCCCAGCGGGAGGGGTAGGCCAGGGGGAGGAGGGAGGGGGGGCAATACACGGGAGGGGGGGAGGGGGGTTAGCGCCTACGAGGTTTCCTTCCCCTTTAAGGACTGGAGTCCAAAACTGCACTGCATACTCCAGATGAGGACAAAACCCCTAGGGGCAAATTCACTAAAGCGCCAGGCTGACTCTAGCGCAAATTCGCTAGAGTGACATCATTTTGTTACTTCGCCAATTTACTAATGGGTGCTGGCGTAAATTCGCTAGCGAAGTGGACCTACTCTAGCGCTACTTCGCACCCTTACGCCAGGCGAAGTTGCGTTATGGCGAAGGGACGTAACTACACTAATTCACTAAGATGGGCATTTTACTGAACGTTACCTCTTGCTCCAGACTTGCCTTCGCCACCTCAGACCAGGGGAAGTGCAATAGAGTAGATAGGGCATGCTTCAAAAAAAGTTGATATTTTTTCTGAGTCCCAAAAACCGCTGGCATCTTTTACTTTTTAAGGGTGATAGGCTGAGAAAGATCGTAATTTGTTTTGGAAGGAACCCTCCTTCCCCCCTACACTTCCTAACATATGGCAACTAAACTATGCAGTGGGCACATGTGTAGGGCAAAATAACAACAAAATTGTTTTTTAATAAACAATATTATAAAGGTTCCCTGGGCTTGTGTAGTGTAATGTATTTGCTGCAACATATACGTCCATTGTACTTTAACTTGGTGCCGTATGCAAATTAGGCATCGCTAGCGTAACTTCGCTTTGCTTGAGGAATTAACGCTAGTGCAACTTCGCTACCTTTTGCCTTCCTGAGCGCAGTGAATTAGCGGAACCCTGGCAAATCTTCGCCTGGCGAAGTGCGGCGAAGCCAACGCTGGTGCAACTTTGGAGGTAAGTAAATTTGCCCCCTAGATCCTTCTCAGTTAAGGAAACTCCTAACACACTGCCATTGATATTATTTATGCCAAAGTGCATAACCTGCATTTATCAACATTGAACCTCATTTTCCAGTTTGCTGCCCAGTTTTCCAGTTTAGACAAATCACTCTGCAAAGTGGCAGCATCCTGCATGGAACCTATAGTTCTGCACAATTTAGTATCAACAGCAAAAATACTTACATATTCCATGTTTCTAGAGAAGGAGTTGGCAGAATACAGGGCAGTAAAGAAAGAAAGATTGGTGCCAGAGTATATGTGTACCTAGAGAAGGGTTTGAAGACAGGCGTCTCAGCTAATAAAAAGATTGTTCTCTGAACAAATAACACAAACACATATGCTTTAGATTCAATACATGTAAACTTTATAAAGATGTCTAAATATGTTACACGTGGAGCTGCAGACAGCTCTGACCACATTAAAAGGGTAGTTCACCTTTAAGTTAACTTTAAGGGGCAGATTTACTATGGTTCGAATTCGAATTTCCGAGTTGGGTTTTTGTCCAAAACTTGAGTTTAAAATTTGCCAACTCGAACTCGACCTTGAACCAACTTGAATTTGACCTGCCAACTTCATGTAGAAGTCAATGGCAGAGGTCCGTTGAGCCATTTGAAGATGTTTATAGCCTTCCCGACATTTGAGTTTTTTTCAGAAAATTCTATTTGAATTAGATTTGAGTTTTCGGGTCCTTTGATTCATTCGAATTTTAGACGTTTTAGACATTTGTTTTCTTAAATAAACGACCATTCGAGTTGAGAGTAAATTTGAGTTTATTAGAGTATAAAAAAATTCACATAACTCTACCGTCATATTCAACCATTAATTAATCTGCCCATAAGTATGTTATAGAGTGGCTAATTCTAAACAATGTTTCTATTGGTCTTCATTATTTTTTTTTTTTATCGTTTTGTGATTGTTTGCCTTTTTCTTCTTTTTCCAACTTTCAAATTGGGGTCACTGACCCCGTCTAAAAACCAAGTGCTCTGTAACGCTACACATTTATTGTTATTGCTACTTTTTATTACTCATGTTTTGATTCATGCCCTCTCCTATTCATATTCCAGTCTCTTATTGAAATCATTGTATGGTTGCTAGGGGAATTTGGACCTGAAATTGCAAACTGCTGAATAAAAAGCTATACAACTCAAAAACCACAAATAATAAAAAATAAAAACCCAAAAGCAAATTGTCTCAGAATATCCCTCTCTATATCATACTAACAGTTAACTCAAAGTTGAACAGCCCCTTTAAGTGTAATAATATGAAATAGTCTAAAATAAACTGAACAAATAAAAGTTCCTAAATTACACAAGCACAATTGCTTTATTAAATAATTAAAACAAATCCTTATCCCAATTCAGATAAATAGGAACAACAAACTTCATGATATTTTCATCAGAGATTAAAAAAAAAAACATTTGTCAAAAATCCCCAAGTTTCCCAAATTATGGACCCAAAAGGTACAACACCTAGGGGGTTATTTACTAAACTCTGAATGCAAAAATCTAAAAAAAAAATCACAAAATTTAATAAAACCTGACTTTTAAAAAATCACAAATTTTTTGGAATTTATTAAAGCCTGAGGATGGAAAAGTCCGAATCTGAAAATCCGGCATCTCAGGCCTGTTGAGGTTGCATATAAGTCAATGGAGAAGTCCCAATGATTTTTTGATGTGCACTGGGTTTCGTGCAATACCCTGAAGTTTTCGGGCAAAAATCTGAGTTTTCGGGTGAGAAATCCGAAAGAATTGTGAAAATCGGATGAAAAATCTGAAAAAACCCCTGAAAATATGATTTTTTTTCCCGCAAAGCAAATTTTCAGGAAAATGGAATAATACATACACGTAAAAAAAACGGAGCGGATTGGATCGGAGTTTGTAGCAGAAAATATTGAGATAAATTCGGACTTTGATAAATAACCCCCTTAGATGAAGTTGGTGGGGTTTGGTCAGAGTAAATCAGGGACAAGGTCTTAAATGTCCTAATTTTTTTATTTACAGAAGCCAATGTATGGTCTGTATTGATGTATCTCAATACTACATATGTTGATCATACAGGTATGGGACCTGTTATCCAGAATGCTCGGTACCTGGGGTTTTCCGGATAATTCCATAATTTGGATCATCATACCTTAATTCTACTAGTAAAACATGGAGCTTTCTGGATAATGGGTTTTCTGGATAACAGAACCCATACCTGTACTTACCAAAGTCTGGTCTATGGTCTATAAAGTGCATGTGCAAAAATTGCTTCAAAGCTACAGACTAGCACCACACTCCATTCATTCCCTGCCTATAGTATCCAGCCTTTTTGCTGCATTTTAGGTCTAAGTTGTAAATGTCAGCAAAGTTGTAAATGTCAGCAAGCAAGAAGAATGTCTTGAGGCTGATGAACTGCTGTTCCCTGACTTTCGCCAAGTAAGTTATAAACACTTTGTTTTGCTACTGGAGCAGTGAATTCAGTGAAGTCCGATCCAGCATCACATATCTGAGTACAATAGCGAAACTGATTGGACCCTTGCCAGGGACTAGGTGTCCTAACGAATAAAATGATGCTGATTAAGGACTATTAACTGAATAGTTTGCAACTTGCGTAAACTGTATTTTCTGAATTCAATAAATTTTACATTGTTCCTCTAATTATAGTGCGTAAGTCATAATTTTGTTCAGCTGGCCGTTTGCAATTACTGGTTCAGAGCTACTGGCAGAATGTAAGGTTAAAGGGATACTGTCATGGGAAAACATGTTTTTTTTTCCAAATGCACCAGTTAATAGTGCTGCTCCAGCAGAATTCTGCACTGTAATCCATTTTTCAAAAGAGCAAACTGATTTTTTTTATATTTAATTTTGAAATCTGGGGCTGGACATATTGTCAGTTTCCCAGGTGCCCACAGTCATGTGACATGTGCTCTGATAAACTTCAGTCACTCTTTACTGCTGTACTGCAAGTTGGAGTTATATCATCCACTCCCTTCCCAAAGCCCCCCCCCCCAGCAGCCCTTTAGCAGAACAATGGGAAGGTAACCAGATAACAGCTCCCTGGTAGATCTAAGAACAGCACCCAATAGTAAAAAGTCCAACTGCCACTCCTTCAGTTACATTGAGTAGGAGAAACAACAGCCTGCCTTAAAGCAGTTCCATCCTGAAGTGGCGGCTCTTTCTGAAAGCACATGACCAGGCAAAATGGCCTACACACCAATATTACAACAACAAAAAATATACTTGTTGGTTCAGGAAGAGTGTAATTTAGAAATCTTTTTAGAATTTAGAAACACTACACCATAAAAATCATGACAAAATCCGTTTAATGGTCTCATAAAAAAGAAATAGGTTGCCTTGACATAAGATTTGATTTGCATGATTCCCACTGGGCCCTCTGTACTTCTTGGCTTCCCAACAGGATCAGACTCTCTATGCCTTAAATTGCAATGTAAAGCCTGAAGACAGGAGGTATTAATTTACATGTTTCATATGACACACATAGCACTGCCTAAATAACAAAATTGAGATTTTGGAAGATTTTGATTTTGACCCTCCAAGTCCTACCCACTCAGAAGCCATGTTCCAATATCTTGCACTGATGAGATCCAACAAAATCGAAACAGACTGTCCGCAAGTTTGGATATATGGCTCTGAACCATTAGACTGGATCTGTGCTATAAAGCAAGAAGTTCTGGGTACATAAAGGAGGACATAAAGTGAGTAAGCCCATCTCACCCTAACCTGGTCGGGTTCTCTGCTTTGCCTTAACTCAGGGGTTCCCAACCTTTTTTTACTTGTGAGCTATATTCAAATTTAAAAAGAGTTGGGGAGTCATACAAGCACAAAAAAAATTCCTGGGGATGCCAAATGTGGGCTCTGATTGGCTATTTGATAGGCCCCTATTGGAGACTCTGACAGTACACCTGGTTTTTATGCATCAAAAACTTGCCTGGATTTCAAAACTAAGCACCTGCTTTGAGGCCACTGGAAGCAACATCCAAGGGGTTGGTAAGCCACATGTTTCCATTGGTTTGGGATCACTGCCTTAAATTGTAATACAAACCTATTTAAAGAACTAAAGCTTAACTAAAGAAGTAGCTAGAAAATTTGTACATTACATTTATCCTTCTGTACCAGCCCAAGGCAACTACAGCCCTTTAGCAGTAAAGATCTGTGTCTCCAAAGATGCCCCAGTAGCTCCCCATCTTCTTTTCTGTTGCTTCACTGTCACTTACCGAGCTTAGGGAAAAACTCACGATATACCTGTAGTTACAGAATAGAAATGTCACAATATAAGACTGTTTAGAAATTAATACAGATAATTACTACATGGCAGCACAGACAAACCTCATATTCTGTTTGATAATTAGTGATGAATGACGAGCCCTAAGCTTAGCTTCTCAACAGCTGCTCAGAGACCACTGAGCATGTGAGTGTCACAGACACTTTCCAAGATGGTGACCCCCTGTGACAAGTTTGAAGTCCTGGATCATTGCTGCTATTGACAAGCTGAAACTTTAGGCTGGTGCAATAAGTTCAGTATATAAAATATGGCATTTTTAGTCATATTAATATTTAGGGTTTAGTTGTCCTTTAAGCTCTGTTTAAAGGATTCAGTGTGCTAGACATTGCAATTTTAGTTTTGGCACAGCACTTTCTAAGCCAGCAGTGCAGTACTATGAACACTATAATTCCATTAGCACTGCATAGGTTTAATATAGCTTTCCCATCATTTCAATTTTGAAAAAGCAATTTTCTTTTCAATTGGTCTTAATTTTTTATTTTTTATAGTTTTTTTATTAATTATTTGCCTTTTTCTTCTTTCTCTTTTCAGTTTTCAAATGGGGGTCGCTGACCCATTCTAAAAAACAAATGCTCTGAAAGGCTACAAATATATTGTTACTGCTACTTTTTATTAATTGCTGTATATTCAGGCCTCTCCTATTTATATTCTAGTCTCTCGTTCAAATAATTTGGAATCTAGCAACTAGACTGCCAAAATTGCACACCGGAGAGCTACTGAATAAATAACTCAAAACCCACAAATAATAAAAAAAGAAAACCAATTGCAAATTCTCTCTGAATATCACTCTCTACACCATATTTAAAGTTAACCTTAAAGGTGCACAAACCCTTTAATGTTATATAAAATGAGACTGGAGACTTGCCTTTGATTTTATGGGCAAAGGAATTTTCACATTTGTTAGCAATTGTACAACTTTAACACATAAGAAATTAAAGGATAAACAAAAGGGAAAAGGAAAGAGTGAGGGAATGGGGCAAATTCACTAAAGGGCGAAGTGATTAACGATGGCAAAAATTAGTCAGCGTGACATCATTTCGTTACTTCGCCGATTTACTAATGGCCGATGGCGTAACTTCGCAAGCGAAGGAGATAGACTCTAGGGCTACTTCGCACTCTTACGACAGGCGAAGTTTCGCGCTGGTGAAAGAACGTTACTTCGCAAATTCACTAAGATGCGCATTTTACTGAATGTTACCTGTTCCGCCAGACTTGCCTTCGCCAGGTCAGACCAGGCGAAGTGCAATGAAATGTATAGGGGTTCTTCAATTTTTAGTTGAAAAGTCCCAAAAAACGCTGGTGTCTTTTCTTTTTTCAGGGTGATAGGCTGCAAAAGTCCATAATTTTTTTTTGGGGTACCCGGGCTCCCCCCTACATTTCCTAACATATGGCACATAAACTATACACTGGCCTCATGTGTAGGGCATTATGACAACTTTATTTTATTTTATTAAGGTTTCCTGGACTTGTGTAGTGTAATGTATTTGTTGCAACATATATATTCAACTTCCCACCGTATGCAAATTAGCCAACGCTAGCGCAAATTCGCTTTGTTTGGCACAGGAACGCTAGTGCCGCTTCGCCAGAGTTGCTCCCTGGACGCAACTTCTGATTTTACTGAATTAGCGTTGTCCTGGTGAATCTACGCCTGGCGATGTGAGCGAAGCCGTCGTTGGCGAATTTACGGAGGTTAGTGAATTTGCCCTAATGTGAGTCAGCAGTATATTAGTCTTAGGTCTTCACTTCCAATAAATGTCTTATGTTCAGGATGTAATACTTAGTTCCTAGATCCCAATTGTTGATGGTTTTTATGTAGCTATTATTTGCATTGGCCCACATAAGTTTGAATTGATGTGATATGTTTGATGGTGCAATAATTTGCTTTATGGTTGGGAGTTCCCTTGTTTTCCTTCCTCACTATGGTAAGTACAAAATACAGTAATTTGTTTAATAGTGTGCCAGATATCCTGTTCAAACAAGCCATTATAGGCTCAGTTTTATTCGTTGTCCAGGGAACTGGGTAATGTCTGATTCCACAGTGGACTACAACATATTTTATTATGGGTAACCAGCAAGGAGAATCAACCGGTATATAAGCCTATTTGTCATAATGAATCCATTCTGCTCCTGTACATTTTCTGCAAGGAATTAAATGGCTGTGGATTCCCATTGGAGTAACAACTAGGCTGCACTGGATTGCCTGGGCCTTCAACCCCTTGGGGCCTGCCGGAACAGTGATGCTGGATGCTGCACCCTGGCCTACTGTTTTGGTTTTTTTTTTACACCACTGACCTTTTCTTTGGAATTTCCATAAGTTGTAAATATTTGAGCATATGATACATTTGTGCATTTTTTTCCCATTCTTTTGCAGATAAATCTTGGGCAATAGAGATCAAGTAGTCTGTACATGAGTTTGTTTAAAAATGCCCCTATTTGGGAAATGCTCTGGACTGTGCCATTGTCTTTGCCATGGGTAGTCACAAGTCACTGTATACATCATACATTGACATTTATAGGAATCACTGTCACCAAGGTCACCATCACATTTCTTGGCATTTGCTGTTCTATGGATCTGATCTAGCAACCTGTATTGGGTTGAAAAGTCTGCAGCAATTATTTGAACATTACATAATCTGTAAAGTAAATTAGTAGTTGGTATGTTTAGACGGATTCTGGGATTCCCCAATTAGTATTATTGCTGCAGGTCTGGACTTCAATAACTGCATTTCCCAGCCTAGGGAGGCACATTTTTTGGGGAGACATGCCACCCAGCCACATTTGTATTTCCTCTTGGAGCACAGGGGACTAGACATTATTTGAATCTTCTTCTCCTAGTCGTCAGTACCGTGAGTGTCTGGAGGAACACATGAACTTAATATGCATGAGTTGCAGGGGGAGAAGAGGAATGAACCCGCTTGCGTTAGGGACGGGGGCACCTAGGGGCGCATCATTTGAAAATCCGGCACATCCAGCAGCAAAATGAATTTAGTAACTTTCACAAATCTATCATAACAAGCTCCCAAACCCAGACAGAACTCAGAACTGAACCGTCTACAATTTATCTGCTTATCTGTTTATACCTTACTTTTCCAGGTTGTGGGCTGAAATTAAACCATTATGTCACGCATATAACTGAGAAATCCTTTAAGCTGGTCATAGACATAGATTTTTTTTTTTTTTTAAAAGGTATTTATTTACATTTTAAACATAACATACAACACAAAGGTATATGTCAGGTAACATAAGCAGTGATCACAATATATCGAGGTCTCGCAGGACCCCTGCAGCGCAACTTGGCAAAGAACACTCCATACAGTCGACAGCTTATCCCCAGCATGAGACAATCATACATTTAAGCAACAATTTCCCATTCAGGCACTCAGGGTCAGAGCACACTACCCCCCAGACAACAATATATTAGAGCAGAATGAGATCCACACAAACAGTGCCATCCCTAATGAGTTACACCAGAAGATTCACTTCATCTTGAGCCTCTAGCCATGGTCCCCAAATTTTATCAAATTTTTGGGGGCAGTGCCTAGCTAAGTATGTAAGCTTTATTACTGGGAGCCGATCATTAACCAATTTTTGCCATTGCTTGACTGTCGGGGGTAGGTGGCTCATCCATTTGATGGCAATCTGTTTTTTGGCATAGAATAAAAGGGTGCGTAGCAGGCATCTGGTTTTTACGAGGGGCGCTAGTTCTTCTACTATTCCTAAGAGACAAACCTCCGGTGCAAGTACCCCAGGAAGCAGGACCACTTCGGAGAGGTGAGAGACCACCCGTGCCCAGTAACTGCTGATCATGGGGCAGGACCATAATAAGTGAAAGAAGTCTGCATCCGGTCGTCCACACTTGGGACAGTCAGCATCAGGGTTTCTACCCATGGCCTTAAGCCTTAGCAGCGTAATATAAGTGCAGTGTAGTATCCTAAATTGCACCATTTTATCTTTAGTGGAAATCAGAAAACTGTAGGCCTCACTAGTTGCCTCCTCCCACGCGTCATCCTCCAAATTGGGGATAAGCGTGTTCCACTTAGTTCTGGCTTTAGCAAAGGGGCTACCCGTGGAAGTTATTAAGATTCGATACAGGTTAGATACTAGTTTCTGCGGGTTCGGGTCCCACAACCTGTCTTCATGTGGCATAGTGGTCGCGGGAATAACTAGAGAGCCAAACTGAGCAGTAATAGCATGCCGGAGTTGAAAGTATCTATGCCAGTCAATGTGTTGATGCCCCAAGTTAGCGGTAAGTTGGGCCTGGGTCAGGAGGGTATCATCTTCTAAGAGGTCAGATAAGTGCTTCACTCCCAGCTTGGGCCAATAGACAAAATCTGGAAGTTGTCGCAGATGCGGGAAATTAGAGTTCCTCCATAAAGGAGCGCGTGGGGAGGGTGAGGAGGGCGGCCTAGCCAGCATTCTATTAGTAAGCGCCCAAGCCCTTTGTGGGCAGCTCAGTGTGGATGGAAGCTCTGGCGTGTCCTTGACCCTCCTATATGGAGCATTACGAAGAGCCTCAAATGAACCTGCCAGGGTGGCATGTAATGCGGTCAATGGGTTTTCAGGGTCAGGGTTGAACCAATTGTGGATGAAGGCTAATTGGCTCGCAAGGTAATACAGTTTTAGGTGGGGGAGGGCCAGTCCTCCTTTATCTATTGGGGCCAGCAGAGTCAATTTGTTGACCCTGGGAGGTTTATGTGCCCAGATAAAGGAGAAAAGGACGGTGTCAACCTGCTTAAAAACCTGTTGGGGGATCCATATCGGTGCATTCTGTAACAAATAAAGGAATTTCGGCAAGTATATCATTTTAAAAAGATTCACCCTACCCCACACTGTTAAGGGAAGATTTATCCATTGAGCGACCACACTCTTGAATTTGGTTAGCACCGGGTCAATATTCTTGGCCACATACTCTAGTGCATTATTGGAAACCTGAACACCCAAATACTTGAACTGGGACACCCAGCACAGCCCCTGAATGTCACCCTCCCTCTGGTCAGACTCGAGTGTGAAGAGGACAGACTTGCTTTTATTTATGACCAGGCCACTGTAGACACCAAACCGATCTGCCAGGTCAAGGGCGTGCCGAAGGGAGTTCTGCGGGTCGGCCAGGAATAAAAGGAGGTCATCCGCATACAATGCGATTTTTTCTTCCACCCTCCCACATTTAAAGCCTACGAACTCCTCAGATTGCCGGATCATTAAAGCATAAGGTTCTATTGCCAAGGCGAACAATAGGGGGGAAAGTGGGCAACCTTGTCTGGTCCACCGGGACAGAGAGAACTTCCTGGAAAGAGTGTTATTGACCCGGACCTGTGCGACTGGAGCTAAATAGAGTAGCTTGAGCCATCCTATAAAGTTCTGCCCTATACCGAATTTCTCCAATACATGCCAGAGATATGGCCACTCAACCGAATCAAACGCTTTAGTGGCATCAAGTGCAGCCACCAGCCTAGAGCCCTGATTCGTATGAGAGGTTTGTAGGTGAGAAAATAGCCTGCGTAGGTTCATAGAGGTGCTCTTATTGGGCATAAAGCCGGTCTGATCCGGGTGTACAATTGAGGTTATTACTTTATTGAGGCGACTAGATAGGATTTTGGCCAGTATCTTCACATCGGTATTTATTAGGGAAATAGGACGGTACGAGTCGCACAGGTCCGGGTCTTTCCCCTCCTTTAATATAAGAACAATGAGAGCTGAGTAGAAAGAATGGGGAAGAGAACCCGCTTCAGTCGCTCCTAAGAGCGTGGCATGTAGATGAGGAGCAAGTTGGTCTCTAAGTAGCCGGTACCACGCAACTGGTAGACCATCCAAACCTGGGGTTTTCCCAGAGGGGAGGCTACCAATGGCTTCCGTGACCTCCTCAAGGGTAATCGGTCCATCCAAGTAAAGGGCTTCTTCCCTGGTAAGTCTTGGAAAGGGAATGTGTTGTAGGAAATGTTGCAAGTCTACGTCTGAGTAATGCACCTGCGAGGAATATAGTTCCTCATAGTAATTAGAGAAGGTGTTTGCTATGTCGGTCGGGTCCGTTACATAGGTACCCGCCGGGGTTTTAATTCTGGGGACCAGAGTAGACAATTGGGCTGCTTTAGCTAGGTATGCTAAGGTCCTACCATTCCTATCCCCTTGGTCAAAGATCCTTTGCGCTGCATAGAGAAGTTTTTTCCTGGTCAGGGCTACCTGCACAAGTTCTAAATTCTTCTGTGCTGCAACTAACTGCCTGTGACTAGCCTCGTCATGTAACTCACAATAAGCTTTCTCAGCCGTTTGGACCATGCCCTCAGCCTCAACCATAGTTTGTTTAGCTAGGGTGCGTACTTTGGAGATGGCCGAGATAAGTGTGCCTCTGGCGGAGGCCTTAGAAGCCTCCCATACTATGTTCGAGTTGCTGGTGCCTGCGTTAACGTTCCAATAAAGGTCATATTCCATACTACAAGCTTCTGCCACTTCTACATTATCAAGCCACATAGGAGATAGTCTCCAGGTGGAATGCCTGAGCTTGGGGGCAAAGTGGAGGTCAAGTAAGAGGGGGGCGTGATCAGAAAGGCCTCTGGGAAGGAAATCAATGTCAAGGATCCCTTGCGTAAAATCCGGGGAGGCAATAGCCATATCAATCCGGGATAAAGTATGAGCCCCGGCTGAATGGCAGGAGAACTGCCTATCGTGGGAATGTGCGTGCCTCCATGCATCCACTAGCCCTAAGGCTTCTATCCATTGTTTCAGGGGCCCGGTTCTTTGAGTCGTGAAAGGAATTCTATCTACCTGCGGGTCCATTACTGTATTGAAATCCCCAATAAAGCAGATCGGGCAAGGGAGGTATGCGGAAGCCTTAGTGAATACCAGGTCGAGTAAGGCTTTGTCAAAGGGGGGTGGGACATATAGATTCACTATTATCAGATCTTGGTTGTCTATCCTGCAATGAAGGACTATATAGCGTCCGTAATGGTCAGTGGATAAGTTAAGGTGTTCAAAGCGTACATTCTTACGGACCAGGATGGACACACCCCTCGAGTGGGTAGAGTAAGAGGAGTGATATGTGTGCCCAACCCATCTTTTCCTAAGGGACAGGAGCTTTTGGCCAACCAGGTGGGTCTCTTGCAAAAGGAGGAGATCCGGTTTATATCTGTTGACATAATCAAAAACCAGAGCCCGCTTGAATTTAGAATTTAAGCCTCGAACGTTCCAGGAAAGTAGTTTCACATTACCCCCTTCCATTTTGTGTGAAGACTAATAATGCAGCGCTGAGGAAATAGTGACCCTTTGGTCCAAGTATACCGTGTTGCTATGGAGTGCCTCTGATTTACCAGCCCATGTACCTTGAATGACAATACCATATTACAAACCCAACAAAACCCCAACATGGTCGTTACCCCTTCCCACCCTGCACATCTAGACAACATAGATGGCCTAAACCCAAAACAGTTATAACAGGAGAAGTGACAAGGTTATGCGATGAGTATACTCACAGTCCACGTGAAAAACCTCTGAGCTCGCACCTTGGCAGGCAGAACAACCACTAAAACAAATGATAACTCTAGACAGTGGGCAATGCGGGTACTAAACTGTGGCAGAAAAGTGAGGTTGCTAGCCATAGGTGGAGGGGGCATAGGGGACAAAGTCTCGATCTTCAGCCAGTACCGCAGCGTAGTGGCCCTTGACACTATCAAGCGTTCCCTGAGTTACAGCTGTAACCATGCCCCGCACTGGAGCGCCTGCTGATTCCGTCACGGAGTTCTCTTGTTCCCATGGCATAGTCAGTAGTGATGCAGTGAAAGCAGAAGAACACCCACCTCCTGTCAGGAAGAGGCTCAGATACTGAAGCAAATATCTTGTAAAAACCAACATTAACATAGGATGCAGGTGGCTGACCCATGCGGTAGTGAGGGCCCAGACAGGGTGCAGATTCCATGACCCCCGCTTTAGGGTTGCAGCACTAGAACACAATTGTCGCCCCTGCAGTTTCTGGGCCTTGCATTTGTGGGCTAATGACGCCGCTCAGGGAGGAAAATGGCCCAATACAGACATCCACATGGTGGTCCAGCCAGACATAATGGACCGCCGCACAAGTGTAACCAAGGGCCAGGGCAAAGCGTAGGCGCAGGCCAAAAAACAACAACAGCAGAGGTTCCAAGCAGAATAGTCACAGAAGAGGCAACATAATGGCCATCATACTCACTGTCAGGTCGGCGAAGCTATTCTTGGCGGCGCGGGCTGTTATGCGGGCCCGCCTGCCGCCCACGCGTGTTGATCCAGTGATCCGCGTCCTGCGGTGACTGAAAAAAATGGGTCGCGCCTCCATCTACCACCCTTAGCTTCGCGGGGTAGAGCATCGAATAGAGCATACCTGCATCCCTAAGCCGCTTCTTGATGCCTTGATAGGACGCCCTCAGCTTCTGCACTGCTGGTGAGTAGTCCGGATATAGAGAGATGGAGCAACCTTCCCAAGAGATCGGGCCTTTCTTTCGCGCCATGGTCAAGGCAGTGTCTCTATCGCGGTAGTTGAGAAACCGCATGATGAAAGGCCGAGGGTTCGAGCCAGGCGGCAAAGGCCGTGTTGGTATGCGGTGGGCGCGCTCGATCACCAGAAAGGCAGAGAATGCCTCAGCTCCCAGTACATCCTTTAGCCATCGTTCTGCGAAAGTTTCCGGAGAGGCACCCTCGGCCCTTTCAGGAAGCCCCAATATTCTCACATTGTTTCGGCGGTGGCGGTTCTCCAAATCCTCCGCCCTGTTGTTAAGCGTTTGCACCTGGTGTTTCAGCGAGGCTAGCTCCTCTGGCATCGGGCGTATCGTGTCCTCTATGTCAGACACCCTGCGCTCCGCCTCAGTGGTACGCTCCCGCAGGTTTTGTAGATCTTGGCGGAGCAAAGATAAATCCACCTTTATGGTTTCCAATTGCGCGGTAGTAGAGGCATGCGTGCCTTTGATGGCCGCCAGTATTTCTGCGTTAGACGGCTCAGGAGCAGAGGCCGCCGGCGCCTCGTGGTCCGAGACTGCTGATGGCGGCTCCTCTTCCGGGGCCTGGTCTGGGCCTTGGGATGGCTGCAGATAGCGATCCAGCCGGTTTTCCGACCGGGACCTGTTCCCATATTTCCCCATTTGGCTGCCAGTAACAAACGGTACCTTGCACCGGTAACAGTTAGCGAGGTTATCTGCTATAATCGTCAGAATGTTAAGCTGAGGTGCAGAGCTCTTGGTGAACACGTCCGCTCAAGTCGCCATCTTGGTCACGCCCCCCATAGACATAGATTTTAATCGCCCGACAAACTTTTGGATACTGATCCAACTAAAATTAAAAATGAAATTGTACCATTTATAAAAATAACAAATCTGTCTATGTTTTGGCCATTAAATAATTGCCAGACAACAATCATATGAAAGTCATATGACCCTATAATATATTGTAGGTCACCCACAGTGACGGAACTACCAGGGGTGCATAGGGTGCAATTGCACCTGGGACTGCACCCCCTCTGGCCACCAGCGGCTCACCCCCGCACAAATCCATCGCGATAATCGTGTCTGGAGGGGTGGTGAGGGGGTCCGACTGCACGTCCTGCACCAGTGCTGGATAGTTACGTTACTGGTCACCCATGGATATTGTCAGATAGGCAATACATACACAGATGTAATAGTCATCCAACAGAAATGTTCTAACCTGTCCGATCAACTATACGACCAATTGCCATTGCACAAAAATTGTCAAAAGAATAATTTGGAGAACACACACATGATCCAAAGTTCGCAGGAAAATTTATTTCATAAAATTATATCAGCTTTAGAGGGCTACATCCAGTGTGTTGGTCTTCAGGGCAGAGGTGGAAGAAACATGATGCGGACAGTTTAAATTTACCTTATCGAGAAACAAATCCCTATCCCAGATATATCCAGTTCCATAAAGGTTTATATGTGTAAAAAAAAATAAAAAGGAACGCCCATTACAAATTGACATCTCTAGTGATTAAGCCTTTGTATTGAAAATCTGATATGATTATTTGTTGTTGATAATCTACACAAATGGTTGAATTATCAACCCTGTGACCATTAGGGCAAAAACAGATGAAAAGATTTGGGGAGATTTAGTCGCCCGGCAACAAATGGTCTCTTCTTCAGGTGACTAATCTCGCTGAACTGACTCATCGCCGACTAGAATCTCTATCGCCGGCAGGGTGGCACTTGGATCGCTTTGTTTTCCGAAGTCGCCAGAAGTTTCCTCGTGGGACAACTTCAGAAAACAAAGCGATCCAAATGCAATCCCGCTGCCGATTTTAATTCTAGCCGACGTGAAGGCATTGCGAGGAGATTAGTCGCCCGAAGAAGAGGCGATTTCTCGCTGGGAGACTAATTTCCCAGAATCTCCATGTGTGTCTCTGCCCTTAATGACAGTCACTATTTTTCTCTTTCAGGATTCCCAAGTTGGAATTTTTATAAATCAGCTCCTTAGTTATGTGCACTGAATACCATGGGGGATTTCCCATCCATTGACTGCGAAACCTTTGTATTCCTAATTTACAGGAAGGGAACATGGTGAAACGTTACTAATGTTTAAATTAACTGGAGGAAAGAAAAGCAAACGAATCAGGCATGAACACAACATTTAAAACCACAAATTACTGTTAGATACCATGCACAAAAATATTAGTAAAGAAAACTAGTGGATAAAACGTGATAAGAGTTTTCTTTCTGTGTTTTCTGTAGTGTGAGAGGATGGGAATAGATGATCCTTTACAATTACTGTAGTTCCCTTAATAAAATGGGCAGGACTAGCTGCTTCCAGCTATAGATTAACTGCATTTGGTTTGGACAGCAGACTGTCCTACACAGAGGAGGCTCCACTTAGCCGTACTAATTATCTGTTGCAATTCTACTGCATGTGCAATTGCTTCAAGTTGTAAACTTTACTGTATAGCACTGCAGAATGCTGCTGCTTTATAAATATGTGATAAAAAATAACAATAACAGCAAAAAAATGTATTCAAAAGATATCAAGTAGAATTTCAAAAAGTTAAGCAATAAATGTGGAGTAAACACTTTCCCCTTCCCTGATGCCATTTCAGATTGTTCCCATGATTTAATTCTGTTCTCCTTCCGTGAGATTTATTTACATTTTCCATCCATGGTGCAATATGTTGCACTTATGACTTTAGATACAGAACTTCCATTTGTTCTTTCTCTATCACCTTTCTCTCCATTTCCACTAATTGCCTGTTCAGTTGCGCTCTATTATGGCCTTTTATATTTTTATTAACACTGTGATCTCTAACTGATTTTCCACTCTGACTCCCAGATGTCTGGTCGCTAGCATAAGTAAACCATACCAACCAGACAGGTGCTGAATTTACAAATCTAAAATTTCTAGATTTAAAAAATAAATACATAAATAAAAAAACTATTTCCAAATCCAGGCTAATTGCAGTTGTTTTAGACTAGAGTATGATTGTCTAAATCATACTAAAAATATACTTTAACTAGAATTGGCCCTTTATGTATTCATCCCTAGGCAAGTTAAGATAAAAAGCTAAAAGTTTATATAGTGAATTCAAGCCCTTTTTTATTGACAGAATTATAAAAATATGTTTTAATATTGAACTTGAACTGCTTGTGCCTGAAATTACTTTGGTAAATAGAAAGTTTGTACAGGTATGGGACCTATTATCCAGAATGCCTGTGACCTGGAGTTTTCCAGAGAACAGATTTTTCTTTAATTTGGCTTTTCATACCTTAAATCTACTAGAAAATCCTATAAACGTTAAATAAACTCAATAAGGTGGTATTGCATCCAGTAAGAATTAATTATATCTTAGTTGGGATCAAGTACAAGTAACTGTTTTATTATTACAGAGAAAAAAGAAAATATTAAAACAAAATTTGATTATTTGATTATAATGGAGTCTATCAGAGGCAGCCTTTCCGTAATTCAGAGCTTTCTGGATAACGGGTTTCCAAATACCCATACCTGTTCCTATAATCTAGCCTAGAAAAAAGCCCCTTTGTCTAAGGCAAATGTCTTTTCCCTCTGCTTTCTTTGTCCAAAGTTTTCTCCTGCAATAAAGGCAACGCTTTTTGCAGGGTTTCCACTCCTGTTATCTCCACAATCACAATGATATATCCTAATTTAAAAACAACGCACACCTCCAGGAATCTTGCGATGACAACATTCACATGGTGTGTTTTATTAGGCTCCTGGATGGAATAAAGTTAAAAACACGCACCAGAACATTACTGCGAGCACGCCATGCCCTCTGACATCAGTAATTATATCAGCAGCAATTAGTCACCCATTAACCCAAGTAAATAGTTTTTTTTACAGAATCGGTTGCATAACTTTTACTCCCTGTGCATAATAACACAGTGCTTGTGACATAAGTCATAGGAAAACTCAAGTGCAAGAAAATAAACTATGAAAAAGTAAGTTTCTAGGTAGAAAACTACAAAATGCCTGGATTTTCTCTGTAGGATGAGCCACCCAAATGCTAGAGCCAGCATCATTCTTTTGCCTACTTATATTTTAATGTACTTTCTAGGGTGAAATATTATTATTCATTAACTCTAAACTGTATTGGCCACTTTAACAAACTGTTGGATTGTAGCATACAAATTGAGTTTAATCTTTGAATCAGAACGACTATAAATACTACAGTATATATATAGTACAGGTAAAAGATCTGGAAACCCGTTATCCAGAAAGCTACAAATTACGGAAAGACCGTCTCTCATAGACTCCATTATAATTAAATAATTACATTTTTTTTTAAAGATGATATCCTTTTTAAATAATAAATAATAAAACATTACCTTGTACTTGATCCAAACGGAGATATAATGAATAAGTACTGGAGGCAAAACAATCCTATTAGGTTTAATTCGCATTTAAATGATTTTTTAGTAGACTTAAGGTATGGAAATCCATATTATGGAAATATCCCTTATCCAGAAAACGCAAGGTCCCAAGCATTCTGGATAGCAGATCCCATACCTGTACCATCATTCAGTTTTATGAGCTCAGAATAATATCTAGTAATATGAATGGATTGATCCATCAGGCTCAGTGTGATGACTATAAAATATAAATCTAAATTAGTTTAAAGAATCTTGTATTTTTCAGTCACAATTCAGATTTGGGAAGGCTCTCATGTGTTTGGGGATTCTACCAGGGGGGTCTTTGTTAGTTTAGTCTTATTGCAAGGCACCAAAATTGCAAAGCTTGACTTACAATTTAACTAGCATGCCTGGCAGTTGCATTCCACTTGGGCAATTCTTCACTTTATTGTATAGAGAGCACTAGGCAGAAGGTGGCTTCATGGGCATAGTAGAGACAATCTAAGGTAAGGTGCTAGGCAGTATCTTTTGGAAACCTTCCACAAAGGCAATACAGAAGTTTGGTTCTGAGCACCTCCTACTATTCATAACACTCTTCTTTACTTTATTTGCAAATGTCTCCTGTTAATTCACTTTTTTGTTTCTAAGTTTCTTAAATGATGCATTAGTGAAAGATGGGTAAGTCTCAGCAAGACATCAGCAGGCATCTTCAATAATAAACTATTGTAGTAGATTAGAAGCCACTTGCAGCAATGTCTCCCAATAAAAAGAGAAAAGAGTAGATTGAATCCCCTAATACTGATTAATACGTGTTTTGATTCCTAGACATTCTATACTCAGAAGGCATTTGTGACACTGCTCTTTCATGGTTTACATCTTATCTGTCTGACCGTTCCTTTAAAGTTTCCTTCTCTAACTCTATTTATATTATGTTCCCTCTCTCTGTCGGATTTCCTCAAGGCTCTGTTCTAGGCCCTCTGTTGTTCTCGCTCTATACTACTTACCTAGGAAAATGTACTCAGTCTTTTGGATATTTTCACCTTTATGTTGATGACACCCAACTCTACTTGTCTACTCCTGACCTCTCTCCTTCTGTCCTTGTCCTCATTCATCTATCACTCCACTCAACATCAGCAGCTCCCATATGCATATCCCATCTCTGATCTCCAAATACACTCCGTCACGTAACCTTCGCTCTGCTTCTGAACTTCGCCTCACTTCTCCTTTCATCACTTCTGCCCATTCTCATCTTCAAGACTTCTCTCAAGCTTCTGCTTTTCTCTGCCTTGAGCTGTCAGATTTTCTTCTTCTTTCCAAACTTGTAAATGCTCCTTAAAGACCCACCTGTTTAAAGAAGCTTATTCGATGTTCCTTAATTAATCAATCATTACTGTATCATAAATCACAATTTTTTTTCTAAAATGTCCCAATGGTACTCTAATTGTGGCTGCGGAGAGATGGTGTCTATAGTGGCAAAGGGATAATAGTCTCTGGGAAGGGAGTGTGACTGTGGGATAGCAGGAATAGTAGGGAGAGATGGTGCCTATAGTAACAGTGGATAATAGTCTCTGGGAAGGGAGTGTGACTGTGGGATAGCAGGTATAGTAGGGAGAGATGGTGCCTATAGTAACAGTGGATAATAGTCTCTGGGAAGGGAGTGTGACTGTGGGATAGCAGATATAGTAGGGAGAGATGGTGTCTATAGTAACAGTGGATAATAGTCTCTGGGAAGGGAGTGTGACTGTGGGATAGCAGGTATAGTAGGGAGAGATGGTGCCTATAGTAACAGTGTATAATAGTCTCTGGGAAGGGAGTGTGACTGTGGGATAGCAGGTATAGTAGGGAGAGATGGTGCCTATAGTAACAGTGGGATAATAGTCTCTGGGAAGGGAGTGTGACTGTGGGATAGCAGGTATAGTAGGGAGAGATGGTGCCTATAGTAACAGTGGATAATAGTCTCTGGGAAGCGAGTGTGTGTGGAATAGCAGGAATAGTAGGGAGAGATGGTGCCTATTGCCTCAGGAACTTTCCCATGGTGAGATGATTATAAAAGTGCAAGATGGCAATTGTACCATTTTATACCTGTGCTGCCCAATTTGTATACCTTAATTTGTTGTTGAAGTACAGCTCCCAGGAACCTCTGGTGGTCAGCTGTCTCTGGACGATTTTAGCTTCACAGATGAAAGGTCAAAATTCCTACAATCCAACTTTATATAAATAATGGTTTCCCACAATGTCTATTTTGTGTACCATGACTAACATTGGCCCTGGCTGCGTCATCTCTGTCCTAACAGATTTCAGTATTTACTACACATCTGTTAATGCAGTTACCAAGCTGCCAATTAATTATTATTAGACTGTCTGCAGGGAACTTGGCTGAGAAAAGCAGTCGGTTCTTGCTGACAGTTCCAGAGCTAATCCTGTTAAAGAGACTGGTACCTGATAGGCCTAAACTTGAGAATTTGGTCCCGTTCATTGCTCTGCTTCAGTTTGATCTTCATTGAAGTACAATTAAGGCATACATTAGAAATTAGATCAGAGCAATAAGTTACAAACCTAAAAAAAAGTCCCAAAACAAGATAAGTACCTCCTGAAGCAGGAAGCATGACAGCCACAAATAATAGGTAAATGCTCAAGAAAAGTGGCTGAGATAAAGGAGACAGAATAAGCCCAGGAATGACTCCTGCCTGGACTGGGTGGAAAAGATATAAGAAACAATATCTTGTAACAACATAAATCAGAGTTTGTTGAAGGAAAACTATAACATCAAATGAATCATTAAGCAACAGATTATATCAAATTAAGTGGCATATTAAAGAATCTTACCAAACTGGAATATATATTTAAGTAAATATTGTCCTTTTACATCTCTTGCCTTGAACCACCATTTTGTGATGGACTGTGTGCTGCCTCAGAGATCACCTGACCAGAAATACTGCAGCTCTAACTGTAACAGGAAGAAGTGTGGAAGCAAAAGACACAACTCTGTCTGTTAATTGGCTCATGTGACCTAACATGTATGGCTTGTTTGGTTTGTTTGTGTGCACTGTGAATCCTACAATCCCAGGGGGCGGCCTTTATTTTTTAAAATAACAATTTTCTATGTAGGATTACCCAATGGCACATACTACTAAAAACTTATATTATAATGAAAATGTTTTTTTTACATGAAGCAGGGTTTTACATATGAGCTGTTTTATGTAATATCTTTTTATAGAGACCTACATTGTTCAGGGGGTATAGTTTTCCTTTAACCTTTTTCTCAGGAGACCCAAATTACATTTTGGGATCAGCTTTGAGCAGGGCCAAAACTAGGGGTAGGCAGAAGAGGCACCTGCCTAGGGCGCAACGAAAGGGGGGCGCTGGGCAGGTACCTGTCTTCTGCCTACCCCTAGTCCATGTTCGCTGCACTCCCCTCCGGCACTCTACCCTGCCTCCCTCCCCTTTGGTGCTCTCTCCTCCCCTTTGGTGCTCTCTCCAAACTCCCTCACCTCTGGCGCTCTGCTCATGCGTGCACACACTGCGTTCGGGGGTGTGCGTTCACGAGCAAGGAGGGCAGGGCGGTGGCCAGCTGGGTCATCTAGGGCAGCTGGTTGGCTTGGCCTGACATTGGTTTTGAGACCCAGTAAAATTAAACCTATACTCAACTTTTCTAAACGTAACTTCTCTGCTGCACAGGCCCATGGAAAAAACTGGAAAAAACTTCAATTCAATGAGTAAAGTTGGCCGCATGAATACAGAGCTGGTTGTTTGACAGCTGGTGGCTAAACTCAGCCAATGGAAAGTATGATGGATGAATGAATGAAAAAAGCATAAAAACATTAGCCAACTGGAAAGAGAGAGATGGAAATGTCCATCTTTTCTGTATTTTTCTATAGTGACAAACATGTCCACACCATCATCTCCCGGGTATTTTTTTTTTTTAAAACAGGGGAGAACTAATCGTTTATCCTCTCTAGTTCTATCATTTGTGGGCCCTTCTGATTACTTGGTGATACTGGTCTTTTCCCTGATATTAGTGGGCAAATGCTTAGAACTTTTTTCCATCTCTCTGAAGACAGAAGACTTAACTGATTGGGATCTGTTGGACTGCTTCTCTTCTGACCTTGGACGAGAGGTGGCTGATTCCTCTGTCACTGGGCACCAAGAAAAAGAGTTTACTGGGTTTTGTGAGGAGTGCGGCTTCTCCAAATTCGCTTGTCCCATAGAAATGAAGATGGGAGTCATAGTCATAACTGTTTCAGAAAACCAACTTCATCAAATGTCACATTCTGTGAGGGACACAAAGTAAATTGTACGTATTCCTGTGACATGTTTTGTCCAGGGATAGTTGCTTCTGTAAATGGTTAACTTGTACTAACAGAAAATGCATATTGTAATATAACTTGGCCTATATCATCACCTATATCACATCATTTTGTCTTATATGATGGCTCCATCCATTTTTGTTGACTTTCCCACATGAGACAATAGAAAGACCTCCATTAAGCACAACCCCCTCAGCATTAAACATAACCACCTTTTACTAAGGCCTCCCATTCTTTTCTCCCTAATTTTCACCACTATCTTGTTAGTTACCCCAATTTATCAAAAAAACAAACTAGTGGGTCAAAAGAGCTCAAGACTCCAGCGTATCTTACTGATTTGCCCATATGAGATATTTTACATACATTGGGAACATACCACCATCCCAATACTTTAATTTTATTTTTCAATAAGGCTTTGATAATCTCTTCTCCTTTACATTACTTCTAACTTGTATTTTGACCTTCTTTGTTTGAATTGTTTCTTGCTTTTACCCTGCCTTTTGTCTTTTTCTTTCTGTCTGACTTCAACCTATCCTCTATTAATTTTGTAAATTTGTTCTGTTCCTATTTTCTTTTCAAACTCATCTTTACATCTTTTTTTGCCTCCTATTTCATTGTGAATGTCAACGAAGCGTAAACTTATTGATGTCACAAACATGGCTTTAAACCCTGAGAATAGATGGGACTGGGAGGGGGATGGTGCTTTTATGACATCTGTGCAGGTCATAGAGCCAAGTACATTTTCAGTCATGACATCATTTGAAAGACAGTTTGTCCATAAACCATTGTATTACAAGAACACAGATGCATCTTTATATGTACAGATCATGTGGCACACCGCATGCCATTTCCTAGTTGCCATTACTATGATCTATAAAGCAGTGTCATGCAAACCTGTGGACCAGTAGGCAGGCTATGCTAAAGAGAGGGCCAATCAAAAGGCACTATACCTCCCAGAGGAGGTGAAAAGAGAGGTGACCCATATAAATATACTGGGTAGGAAGGAGAGGAGGTGAGGAGAATGCAATCACGTTACAGGACATTAAAACAGAGGCGGAGGAAAGAAAAGAAAGGATTGGAATCACCAACTTCACCAAAAGGATGGTGAAAGGTTTTACACTAAATGCAATGGGTAAAAACATGGGAAAAGTCAGGAGAAGGGTAAATACCACAGGTATGGGAGCCCTAAGGTGGTGTAATATACAAATGGAGAATACACACATATTATCACAGCATAAAATACAGGAGAGTAGGTAAATCAAAGGTGCCACTATGAAATGATACTGATACTTTCTTGGGTGACTGGGAGAATTCTGATTATGTTAATAAATTGGCTGGTGCTGTTGACTTTTAAAGCCCACTTATGTTAAGACATTGTTATTTGTAACCAATCTTGAGTATGTATATTTTTAGTAATTTTGAATTAATGAAATAAAAGTTATGTCTTAATTTATTTCCTTAAAGGACGCAATCATCAGATTGTGAATAAGTGAGACAGTGAGGCTTTTTTGGGTTGTACCATGAAAAAAACTGTCTTCTTGTTTGTCTTGTCCTACACCTAAATCTATAACTCATTTTCTTGTATCCCCATTTTATCATCATACTTTGGTGTGCAGGTAATTTTGATACCAAGGTAAGCTCTAAGAGGCTAAAACCATAATATGTATATGGTTATTAAGAAAAATTATTGCCAAAAAGTACTGTTTTACTGAAAGGGTAATAAAGAAAATGCAATTTCAGATGACTTTTATCTCAACCACTCTGACATTGTTGTAATGTATGTAATGACATTACAACAATGTCAGAGTGGTTGAGATAAAAGTTAGTGATCTGTCAACCAAGGAAAATCAGGAGCAGACAATTACTAGCATCACATTTCTATGTTACTCTAGATTTGGAGTCCCCAACCTTTTTTACCCATGAGCAGCATTCAGATGTAAAAAGAGTTGGGAAGCAAAGTACGCATGAAAAATGTTCCTGGGTGGTGCCAAATAAGGGCAATAGTAACCCACAGAAACCAAAATCTGACCTACTTGTTAGTTGATATGGGCCTCTAGACCACTGCACTTTTTTTTAACATTACCTCAATATGTATACTGAGGGCGATGAGTAGAGGTAAATATACTGAGGAAAGGTTTAGAAAATGTGAGATGTAAATACATTTAGAGGAGGCAGAAACAGAAGAATAAACAAAAGTGTGAAAGGTAGAGATTTGAAGGATAAGTAAAGAGAGGAAAAATTATTTAAGTAAAAAAAAGGGGGTTTGTGGGTGCACTCCAAGCCTAAGTTAAAATATGTTTAAATACAATGGAGGTGCTACTGATTTGGACAATTAATCAATGCATATACCCTGGTCCCCTGTCTCATAAGTAATTCAGTATATTTGCAAGTGCATGTCTTTATAAAAACAGGGTTTTTAGTTACAAAGTTATGATCACAAAGCTGATAATCCACAATACCACGTCAATGTAAACCAACGTACGTTGGTCCCTAACTTGTTCACGTCTGGTCATAGTTTACCTCTCTGCATAGCAGCATTACGTGGGATAAGTGTCTCCTGAACCTTGGTTTCAATCTGAGGGCTAAATCCTCCCCCGCCACTAACTTTTGCAGCTTTTAAGAGAGAGAGACTGCCCAAACCAACGCCCATTTTTTAAGAGCATAGGACCACCATTTGTTTAAAGGGGTGGGTCTGGGTGTGCAACAAACCACATGAAGCTTAGCCTGCAGCTTCTGGCTACAGGCTATAAATAATTTAAGTGGCATCTTGGTGTAACAAGAAAAACAACAATGGTGTGTTATCGTTGGATCAGACACAGTCATACATTCTTAAATTCTTCAGACTGGGAATACCAGAAAGACCAGTTCATCCTTATTTGACCTCACGTTCAGTGTTTGTATCTTTATAAAACTGAGGGAACATTGAAATACTTACTCACGTAATTTTGTGGTCAGTATCAGACATTGCTAACACTATAAATTACATTTGTCAATAAGGTACAATCATAGTGATACTTAATGTGCAACAAAGAAAATTTCAACGATCAAAAACATTTCATAGGGTTTCATAACATATATAGGCCATGGGTTGTGTGATCCTGTAACCAACAGCAAACACTCAGCAGTTATTCTTCACTGGTCTAGTGCATTCAGAATAATGAAAGCAATCCTTTTGTTTGGGTCTGTGTAGGCTATATGGTCATCTTTTAGCAGAAAGTATTAGCGTGATGAATGACGGAGCTCACCCGTACGTCTGTACCCCAGTTGTCGCTGCTCTCGCGAGATCCCGGTATCTTCCTTACCGGCTTCTACAACACGTCAGTAACCTCGCTTCTGAGCGCTGATCCAAGACAGGGGAGACTTAGGTAATATCAATTTCAGCTTCTTTATTTAAGCACACATAGTCAAAATTACAGCAGTGGGGTGCAACAACTAACGCGTTTCTTGCCTGCAACTTGGCACCTCCTCTGCACAACTCTGAGGAAGTGCTGAGTTGCAGGCACGAAACGCGTTAGTTGTTGCACCGCAATGCTGTAATTTTGACTATGTGTGCTTAAATAAAGAAGCCGAAATTGATATTACCTAAGTCTTCCCTGCCTTGGATCAGTGCTCAGAAGCGAGGTTACTGACGTGTTGTAGAAGCCGGTAAGGAAGATACCGGGATGACACAGAACATAAATAAAACGGAACTAATGAGGTTTATGAGAAACAAATTTGAAAGAGAAATAAAGTGCCTTTAAGTAAAGGATATTCTCAAATTCACATTCTTTTCACATATCAACGAAGGTCCCTCGTTATTCATTCAGTTGATAGATAACCATCTAAGCTACTATCAAAATCTACCCACACACCAGCCACATACATGGTAGCAGTGTAGTAACAGGATGTACAGTAGTAATACATAGACAAATATAGTAACATCTCTTTACAAGCATTCACAGTGTCCATGGAAGCTGAACTAATTGGCCGCTGCTCAGTCATGTCAGGCATCATGCATTGCTATCTTATTTGGACACCTTTATGTGGACAATTGGTGCACAATAAACCTATGCTGCTGCTGAATGGCACACAGGGAATAAATCAGGATTATAAGTATTGCCATGGACACTGTATCTTGAAATACTGCCTTATGGTTGGAGACTCAATTGAAGCAACAAAGTTCATTCTTTGGCACTGGGTTGCATGGGCACTTCATTTCGGATTTGGAACTTGGTATTTGGAATTTCCTGGTGAGAAATTTCTTTCAGACCTGGAGAGGCATGCAGGCCCGAGCCAAGCCAGCTGGGCCTCCTAGGCAACCCAGCCGGCCACTTCGCTCACTACCCGGCACATGGGTCTCACACAAAGACACAGGTCCAGTTCAGGGGTAGGCAAAAGAAGAGGTCCATGCCTGGTGCCAGGGCCGCCATCAGGGGGGGACAGGGGGGAGAGTTGTAGGGGGCCCAAGGGTAAGGGGGGCCCGGCCACACCGCACTAACTTGATAAGCCGGGCCCCCCTGCTTTCTGAGAGCTGCTGACTTTGGGAAGGCAGGGCGGGAGCACAGGGGTAGGTATTTTCTGTCCATTACTTTCCCTTATTGTTCACAGAGTTTAAGTCCAGGTTGAGCTGCTCAGGGACTGGATAGCTGAGGTTTGAACTTCCCTTCCAGCTCATCCAATCACCATGCAGCTTTAACGGGACTTGAAATTCTGTGACCAATAAGGGAAGAAAATGCTGTCACTGGAAGAAGATGCAGCCACCTGTGCTCCCCTCCTCCTTTCTGTAGTAGCAGCTCACTTACAGCAGGTGGACCACGCTAAAGAAGTAAGTGTAACATGGCAGGGCCCCCCTAAAGGTAACCCTTTGTGGTCCCTGTTGTGTGGTGGGGCCCTTGGCACCAATTTGTTTTTAAACTTCTGGGGGGGCAAGTTTTTTAACATGGACGTTTAAGGGGGGCCCTGACCACAAATGTTTTTTTTATGGGGGGCCCTGACCACCATTTTTTTTATTAACATGTGGGAACCCTAACCACCAATGGGTTTTTTTTTTTTACTGTGTGGTGGGGGATGGACCTGTGGGGTGGGGAGGGCAGACCTGTAGGTGGGGCTTGCGGTGGGCGCAGTCCAGGGGGCCCAGGAAATTTTGTCATATGGGGCCCTGCGATTTCTGATGGCGGCCCTGCCTGGCACCCCCACTTCATTGTGCCATAGACAGGTGCCTCTTCTGCCTACCCCTAGTTCCATCCCTGGAGGTGCGAATCATGCATTCTTATTGGTTTGAGACAGTATCATTTGTTCCCATATCACAATACTAAAGACCTACAATTCTACAGACTTTGACACCATAGTAAAACAAATAGCCTTCAAGGGAATCCTTCAAAGCAATGTTCAATAATTTTTGAATTTGTCGCTGCTGCCCTTGAAGGGGTATATCATATATTTTTGAACATTGTGTACCTCTGCTGCTATATGATGCTTTTTGATTGTGATGTTAGACAACACTTGGCAACACTTTTTGCTGCCTTTTTGTAAGGCATATATATACCCAGCAATGGGTAGTGGACTCACACTAAAATCTTTATTATTAGTAACCTTTCTAATATATAACACTTGACATTAAACATCATTCACATCAACCCTGCCCCAGAAGAGCTTTAAGTCTATGGTCCCTATCACATTCACACACATGCCCTAACTCGAATCTTTTTGGCCTGATTACATATTTGCAACTCCTAAAAAAATAAACAGTGACCAATGACAAATGTATTTTTTATGCTGGTAACAGTTAAGAGTTACCTCTTAATTTAATTAATATAGCTATGTATATTTATAATGAATTATTCACTCCAATGTTGTTTCTCATGTCTGTACTATTAGGGAGTTAATTATGAAAATCCGAGGAAAAGGTTCTCACAATTTTTCTGAAAACGACTCCGACCAAATCTGCATGGATTTTTCACCCTATTTATCAATAAATTTTACTAAAAATTTCTTGGGCGGGAAGAACTTGATACAATCGTGAAAAAATCTGAATACCGTGACTTTTTCGGATTTGATGCCCCAATACTGCATCTTTTTCAATTTGAAGCAAGAATACCGCAACTTTTACGAAAACCGCAACTCATGTCTTTGGGACATCTGCCATTAACTTCTTCATGAACTCAGCAGGTCTGAGTTCGAATGGTTTTGTATTCGGACTTTTAACACCATCTTTTTAATAACCTTTAATAAATCTGGGATAAAAAATTCATAGACGGAAGTGAAACAATACTGTAAAATCCCACTGGTTATAGTAATGGAATATTGACTTCTTGAGAAAAATTGGCAATCTCTATGTTCGTCTCCCCGCATGCCTCACCATAAATAAATACATTTTTTTAAAAAGCAAAACTGAGTCAGCCAATTGCGCTCATTTTATCCTTTCTCCAAATGAGAGTATTTACTCCATATATAAAATATTTTAACAAAGCTTTCTGTGCAAGTACAATAAAGGTATTGTAAGTAGTTATGCGTAACATGGATTGTCATAGAGATTTGAAAGTAACCCAAGTAAAGGCAACAGGAAAATGTGCTGCAGAGAGAGAGGAGACAGGTGTGGTGGAAGCTTTCAACCGCAATCCACAGTGTCAGAATTTCCTACGCTAGAATGGCAACCCAAGGAAGCCTGACATTCTTAGTGGAATGATTCATGATTCATGCAGGTTACTCATCCTTATTACTTCTCTTGGGGGTCTGAAACACCTTGTACTGAAGAGGCATTGCACTGCACAGAAATCAATTTTACTGCAATTATTCAAAGTAGAAATATATATATATTTATAAATACCTATAATAAAAAATCTGCAAAGTTGGGGTAGGGTAGTATTGGGGACACTTCTAGAATCTGCTGTTAAATTATTGTTAGCACGTGATTATTTGGCTGCAAGTTACAGTAGGTGTGTCTGTTGACAAGAGTGTTGAGGGACCCCCTGGAGCTACTGCCACATTTAAGGTAGGGGTAACTTTAGGATTCCCATTGTCAATAGGATGTGGCCATCTGCATCTAATAGCTGCACAAAATCCATCTCACTGCTGATGTTTTATACCAGTCAAAACAATCCCCATTTATACACATACACGCCTTTTCTGAGACTCTGTCCTCTTTCTCGTAAAGGCCATGCCTATTTAGGGTCCACTATTACCGTGACTAATTAGGAATTACTAGGAAGTATGGCATAATATTTAAATGTGGGGGTAATTTATCAACTCTGGACAAATCTGCCCATGGGCAGGAACCCATGGCAACCAATAAAATTACTACATTCATTGTTCTACTTGCAGCTGGCTTTAAAAAGCTAATCACTGATTGGTTACTATAGGTAACTGTGCATGCAGGGCCGGCCTTAGGCCTATTGGACCAATTGGGCCCATTAGGGCCCCGCACCTCTGGGGGCCCCGCACCACAGATATTTCCCTCAGCACATGATGCTGCCTGGCCTGCCCACAACTTTGAGAGTCCAGCCCATCCCCAAATCCATAGGTTCAGCCCACCCCCAACTCTGATAAGCCAGCCTATCCCCCAACTCCATAGGTCTAGCCTGCCCCCAACTCTCATAGGCCCAGCTTTCCTCCAACCTTGATAGGCCCTGCCTGCCCCCAATCCAACCAAGCCTGCTCCCAAGCTGAATCGGCCCAGCCTGCCCCAAACTAATTGGCCCAGTCCACTCTCCTATTTCCTCCCTCTCTCACTTACCCTGTGTGCCCCTATTATGTGCCCCTATTTCATCCCTCTCACTCTCTTACCTTGTCTGCCCCTTTCCTTTCTATTTTGTGCCTGTATGCCCTTATTTTCCTAAATACTTGGTGTGTCAGTAGCCAGCAACACTTTGTCTAGGGGCCCCGCCAACATGGTCCCAATTGGGCCCCACATTTGATAGGATCAGCCCTGTGTGCATGGGCAAATTTGCCCAGTGTTGATAAATGAGCCCTAGTGAGTTTGTCCAGGACCAGTAATCCATAGCAACCAATCAGCAAGAAGTATTTACTGGTCACCTGTTTAAAAGCAAAGATATTATTGGTTGCTATATGTTACTGCTCCCGGGAAAACTTAGTGGGGCTCATTTATCAGTGCTGGGCAAATTTGCCCATGGGCAGTTACTTATTTCAACCAATCAGTGATTAGCTGTTTAAAGTCAGCTGCAAGTAGAACAATAAATGCAGCAATTGGCTACTGCTCATGGGCAAATGTGCCCAGTGTCAATAAATGACCCCCAGTGTCTTTTATTACATATGGGGGAAAGAGTTTAGAGGCTTGCGGTACATGGGTCTTTTTAGCACTGTTACAGAGTAGTAGTAATCATGGGAATAACAGTAGGTTCAGATTGGCCTTTCAGGGTAACAGTAGCTTCCCAAATAAACCCTGGTCTTAGTAGAACCTTTCCCCTTTCTGGAGCACAGAGTATTAATGCTTAATGAACTACCCTTTCCAGGTTCTAATGGTGTTTTCAATTATTCCCAGCAGTATTCCAGTGTTTTCCCCCAAACTGAATGTGTAAAATATTCAGATGCAGCAGGTGTGGGACCTTTATCTGGAAACGATTTATCCAGAAAGCTCTGAATTATGGGAAGATCATCTTTTATAGACTTAATTAAAATTGCATAAGCCAAAATGTTAAAAACAATTTCCTTTTTTCCCTGTAAATAATAGTAATAGTATAATAATAATAATAATAATAATAATAATAATAATAAAACAGCACCTTGAACTTGATCCCAGCTAAGAGAAATCTATTGGGATTATTTATTTATCTAAATTTAGATAAATATTATCTAAATTACTTTCATGAAGACTTAAGGAATGGAGATCCGAATTATAGGAAGACCCCTTATCTGGGAAACCCTATGTCCGAGCATTCTGCATAATAGGTCCCATACCTGTATAATCTCTTCTAAATGTAATGTTTCATGCAAGGTGCTTGGGAAAGCCAAAGAGAAAGAAACAAAAGAGTTTGTTCGGGGCTCTGTGATGGGGTCAGGGAAACATGCCCAATAAAGTATAACAATATTCATACCTCCCAACTGTCCCGTTTTTTAAAGGGACAGACTCTCTTTTGACAGCTAAACCCGCAGTCCCTCGTTTGTACTGGAAAGTACAGTTTTTCTCTGCACTGAACAGCCAGAAAAAGAAACAAAGTTTCTAACTTAATTGGCTTTTGGCAGAGAGCTCAGAACAGCCACAGCTGCATATAAAATACTTTAGTAACAATTTTGAGATAAGCAAATAAGTAATTGTAACAATATAAGATAGAAGTTAGACTCACAGCTTAAAGGACAATTCACCTTCATTAACAAAACTGTAATAACTGAAAAAAAGAGGTTAAAAGAAAATTCGCCACTCTACGTGCAGCAACATTCTTGTCCCTCTTTTTATTTCCAAAATGTTGGGAGGTATGAATATATAAGACTGATAGGGTGAGTTTCTCCAGAAAAAAAAGTGTAAAAGTGTAAATGGGTGTAATAAGTGGTATTCCATACCCTAGAATCAACCCCAATATCCCAGTCTTGGTTCACGCTTCTGCCTATAGCAGCTGCCTTTGGCTTTGAGAGGAGCCCCACTCTACTCAGATGCCACCAGGGCTTAAAGTGAAAGGACCAGGGAGAAATTTCTGGGTAGGCAAGGGAAGCGTAATGTATACAGGAGGAACAGGGAACAGAAAATAAAGTCATGGAACAGGCTGTGACAGTACCAACCAGACAGGGCAGTACAGGATCAGGAGCCAAGAGTATAGTCAGGATAAATAGGCCGGAACAGTACCAGTCGGACAGTGTAGTACAAAATCAGGAGTGCAGTTAGGATAAGCAGGCCGGGGTCAAAACCAATCAGTAACACCAGTGTCGGACTGGGCCAGCGGGACACCGGGAAAAAACCCGGTGGGCCCCGGCTCTTGTGGGCCCCGCCGGCCCAGGTCCGTACCCATATCTGCCTGTTAATGCTGCGACCCCCTTTATCGGAGGTCGCAGCCAAAAAAATTTAGTGCGCACTCTGTATAAACTCGGCGCCGCACGCATGCGCAGGCACACAGCGTGCACGCCGGCGCAGAGACGCGGCGTACACGCCGGCGCGGCAGTGGGGCCAGAGGGGGGCCCTGGGGCAGTAGCCCCGGTGGGCCCCCGGGCCCCCCAGTCCGACCCTGAGTAACACGATACAAAGTCAGGATCCAGAAGAGTGGTCAAACAGGCATGGGTCGGTTCAGGCAGCGATACTGCAAGGTCAAAACAAGCAAAGGTCAGGAACAGAAAATCAGACAAGAATAACACCCTGGAACTATTAGGAAATAGACCTAAAATCAATGCTCCCTTCTGTGCGGCCTCAAGACCGGCTCCTGGGGAGAATCTTCCTGCAGATCCAGATGGATTACATGCTTCAAAAGACATTTCCGTCGGATGGCAAGAGGAGCAATAAACAATATTAACAGTTGGATACACCTGCCCATCATATTAATAGCTGAGTATTTCCTACCACAGAGTACATTTAACAATAAACAGTCTTGTTTCATAGAAATACTGTATATAGGGAAATAAACCAGCGTTAGAGAAAGTGAAAACTGAGAAACTCTTTTATATATTTTAGATATTTATCGCCTGATTCCTGTGTCTGGGTCCTTTTTTATCGAAATGTCTTTAAAGGGGAAGTAAAGTCTAAAATAGAATAAGGCTAGAAATGCTGTATTTTGTATACTAAACATAAATATTAACTTACTGCACCACAAGCCTAATCAAACAAAATGATTTATGCTTTCAAAGTTGGCCACAGGAGTCACCATCTTGTAACTTTGTTAAACATCTTTGCAAGACCAAGACTGTGCATAAATTCGTCATAAATTATCAAAACAGCACAAGTCAAATAATATCTGCCAGAAGCCTATAAAGCAAGACTAATAATAAGAATATACAGACTGCACTTGGTCTTGTGTTGTCATGTAATCTGACGTGGATTTTATAGTTTTGGTATTGTTTAATACAAACTTTCTCCAACTCTGCAGAACCAGTGGCTGCAGCAAACTAATCCCCCAAATAGAATCCCAGTTTATCTGTTTAAATCTGGCTCCATGATCTTTGTCCCTGCAGCTGGAGTTGGAAACAGTAAAGGGGATGTTAAGGCAAAAATATAATCCAAATAAATCTCTACACAGTCGCCGACTGCTCTACAGGGAAACAAACAAAGCTGCTTGAGTTCTGCATGGCTGGGAAGTAAGGTGGGGGCTCCCCCTGATTTTCATAAGTATGATTGTTTCCCTGCAGTGCAGTTAGGGACCGTCTGACAATTCCTATAAACAGCATTAAATGAAGGGAGAATTTCACTGCATACAGTCAGGTTTCTTATAAAAATGGTACACAATTTTTAATTAAAGTATATTGGAGATAGATTTATTTTTCATTAAAGAAAGTAAAAATGGGATTTTATTTTTTTGACTTTACATGCCCTTTAAAGGGGTTGTTCACCTTTAAATTAACTGTTAGTATCATTTAGAGAATGGTATTCTGAGACAATTTACAACTGGTTTTCATTTTTTACTAAATGTATTTTTTGAGTTATCTATCTTTTTATTCAGCAGCTCTTCACTTTTCACTTTCAACAGTCTGGTTGCTTGGTTCCAAATTACCCTAGCAACCATGCACTGATTTGAATAAGAGACTGGAATTTGTATAGGAGAAGCCTGAATATAAAGATGAGTAATAGAAAGTAGCAATAACAGCATTTGCTTTTTAGATGGGGGTCAGTGACCCCCATTTGAAAACTGAAAAGGGTCAAAAGCAGAAGACAAATAATTCAAAAACTAAGGCCAATTGAAAAGTTGCTTAGAATTAGTAATCCTATAACATACTAAAAGTTAACTTAAAAGTGAACCACCTTTAAAAAGAAAGAAAGTACAAAATGTACTGAGCCTGTCTTTTGCCATCCCATTAGTCAGTGCTGCTTATAGAAATAAAAGAATCTTTATCCAGTTTAGCATCATGTTTAACAAACTGTGTTAACAGGAAATGTGTATGTTGTTGCACTTGCCAGACCAGTAACACAATGTCCATCTGAGCAACAGGAAATGTGTATGTGGTTGTACCTGCCAGTCCATCGATGGGGCCCTACTCAGTATCAGACAGGGGTAGTCACGGCCCACCAAAAAACTCAAGCAAAGAGCTTACCACTAGAGTCCTACACAGGTCCAATCAGGCAGACCCGCGCCTGACCCAGAACCACAGACCTGCAAGCCGACCGCACCCGCCACCCACTAGGCCCCGCTACCCAGACCCACTACCCGACTCACCCGGAAAACAGGTTGCTTACCCGGCACCTGGCGAAAACCAGGAGTGACGTCACTGTTTAACCCGAAGTGACATCACTTTCAACCAGAAGTGGCATTGCACGGGACCCTATTATGCTAGGTAAGGAAATAAATCTTACCACAAACTCAGGAGAGGGTAGGAGAGACCAGTCCTGCAACATAGCTGGGTACTCAGACGGATATGTTACCCACGAATTACCCGCACAAACCCGACCACCGTGTATGTATTCCACGGGTACCCGACCCAATGCAGGACTCTATCCCCCTGCTGATTACCATCCCCAGTACCATGCTATTCCACTCTCTGCTGCCAATGTCACCCACTAGGCCCATCAGGAACGGAACCCACTGGGTTTTTTTCCCAATGTCCAGACAGGCCGGATTGACCCTGGTCTTGCTTTGCAGAATTTCTCTATGACTCCAGCTGCTGTGAACTCACTGTCAGCTTTCTCAGCCAACTAATAATGCCAGTTGTTCACACATCTCAAGGAAGATGAAGTGCTGGGTACCATGTCGGTGCTAATAATATAAATATATGCATATTGGCTTTTCATGTTCTTCAGTTTCCCCCTGACCAGCCTGTGAATGAAAAGAGAAGGTGGAAAGTCTGACAGAGTAATGTGAGGACATGCCATGTGGGGACTGAGCAAGAGAGGAAGAAACAAAGCCCCCCTGTCTGCTTCAGTGCAGGTTAGAGCGTGTTCCCACAGTGCATTCCACACTCGTCTTGATGTGCCAGGATTTCTAGGAACCTCAGAGCTAACGGATTTTGCTGTACATTCATTTTCAGCTTAAAAGCAGTGACACAGGCAATATTTACTTTTATCAACAGGGGAGGCTGCAAATAATTGGCCTGAAGTTCCTTCCAGCTGTGCGAACTCTTGGCTTTCACTCCCATATGTGCAGACTAAAAATTACTTTCATAGCTGCTTACATGGCAATAAAAGGGACTTGCTGGGGGGGGGAAAAACTTCATGAAGAGAGCCATCTGGCTTTTAGTGAATCCCGAGGTCAGTTCAGATTCTTGTTTACTGGGTGAAGTCACAGGAAATGGAAAAAGAAGTGCAAGTTTCCTCTTTAGCACAGAACAGCTTTAACAAAAACACTGCGAAGGTCTGCTGAAAAGTTCAGTCCCAATAATTTCTCCTTATCTTCATCAGTCCCTTTCCAGAGACAGTTATCCCCACTGCTACTGTAGGCACCATCTCTCCCTACTATACCTGCTATCCCACAGTCACACTCCCTTCCCAGAGACTATTATCCCACTGTTACTATAGGCACCATCTCTCCCTACTATACCTGCTATCCCACAGTCACACTCCCTTCCAAGAGACTATTATCCCACTGTTACTATAGGCACCATCTCTCCCTACTATACCTGATATCTCACAGTCACACTCCCTTCCCAGAGACTATTATCCACTGTTACTATAGGCACCATCTCTCCCTACTATACCTGCTATCCCACAGTCACACTCCCTTCCCAGAGACTATTATCTCACTGTTACTATAGGCACCATCTCTCCCTACTATACCTGCTATCCCACAGTCACACTTCCTTCCCAGACACTATTATCCCACTGTTACTATAGGCACCATCTCTCCCTACTATACCTGCTATCCCACAGTCACACTCCCTTCCCAGAGACTATTATCCACTGTTACTATAGGCACCATCTCTCCCTACTATATCTGCTATCCCACAGTCACACTCCCTTCCCAGACACTATTATCCCACTTTTACTATAGGCACCATCTCTCCCTACTATACCTGCTATCCCACAGTCACACTCCCTTCTCAGAGACTATTATCCACTGCTACTATAGGCACCATCTCTCCCTACTATACCTGCTATCCCACAGTCACACTCCCTTCCCAGAGACTATTATCCACTGTTACTATAGGCACCATCTCTCCCTACTATATCTGCTATCCCACAGTCACACTCCCTTCCCAGACACTATTATCCCACTTTTACTATAGGCACCATCTCTCCCTACTATACCTGCTATCCCACAGTCACACTCCCTTCCCAGAGACTATTATCCACTGCTACTATAGGCACCATCTCTCCCTACTATACCTGCTATCCCACAGTCATACTCCCTTCCCAGAGAATATTATCCCACTGTTAGTGTAAAAGCCTTAATATAACACACACATATATAGCCAAGGGTGTTTCTGCATAGTGATTGTTATTTACACAATGTCCATCTCACAGTCCAATGCACAAGAGGACTGCAATTTAGCACAGTCATTGCATTGCATGCAAGATGGCTAACTGCACTGACAATAGCATGAATGGTGTTGAAGCAGGGGTTATTGGGTAAGCAAAGGATGCCCAGTGCAGTAACAAAATAATTTGTCCTGCTTTTGGCTTATAAAGGTGCAAGATGAATATTACCTATTTTTAGAGCAGGGCAAAGAAGGGCATTGTCCTGAGCCCCAAGCATTCTAGAAGTCCATTGGGGAAGAGGGGAAAGTAAATAAGGTTTATAAAACTGCATAAGAACTGTCAACAACAGCTGGAAGCTTGCAGTTTTGACATCCCTGATTTATGTAACCTGCTTCCCCAACAGATACTTAGGGTTCCATTTTTTCCAACTTTGGCCTCAACATTTTTTTTAAGTTTACAGTCCATACATAAAAATATATATAATCTATTTAAAGAAACAGCATATATATTTTCTCCTTAGTGCCAGAAAAACAGATGCCATACTGAATAAAGTAGTGTTGTAGCTTGTTCCACATGTTTCCTGGAAATCCCAGCAGTTAAATTGTTGCCAGAAAGACAGGGATTTCACTGAAAGGGCTTCATTTACATCCATTTAGATTCAAAGATAATCCTGACTCGTATTTGCAATATTTTAATAGAGAAATATGCTCTGGTATGACAAGTAAGCTGGAAAACAGGTTTTCCGGGATTTGTGCTTACTGTTTACTTTCTAAGTTAGTTAAAAATTCTTCCCAGATAGAGTTCATAAGGTTCATTGCTCTATATAAAATTACCTAGGGGGACTAGATTTACCAACTGCCCCAAGCAATGGGTTAACCATTTTGATATTCTAATCTAGTCCACAGTTACCTGTTCTTAAGGGTTTTATTCTTCTTTACACAGCACAGACATATTCAAAGAATGCTTTACAGTGCACAATTCACTAGTCCATTCTCCAATGGAATTTACAGTCTAAAAGGGCACAGTGAACTAAACATTAAAGCTGGCCATAGACGCAAAGATCTGATCGTACGAATCGAGGATTTGTACGATTTTCGGACCGTGTGTGGAGAGTCCCGACATTTTTCGTCCGGCGGAGATCGGTCGTTTGGTCGATCGGAAAGGTTAGAAAATTTCTGTCGGCTGCCGATAATATCTCTGCGTGTATTGCCGATCGTACGATTTTCAGTGGGAGACTGTCACCAGCTTTGGTTGGACATAGATATCGTACGATTGCCGTCAGGGGCAAAACATTGCTGATCTGTTCTTTAACTAATCTGACTGGTAAGACTTTGATCTGAATGGTTAGTGGCGGGTCGGGAGATGGGAAAGTCCGATCGTACAATGATTCGTACGATCGGATCTTTGCATCTATGGCCAGCTTTAGCCATCCATGGTGAACACCTTCTGGCACAAGTCTTTACCCCCCCAAAATGAAGCACAAGGATCTGCGCTTTCCCCATTAATACAGCACTCCTTGTGTTTGTCAGTGTTGTAATCATTATGGGCCTGTTGGCATCCAAGAAAATCAAGAAGAATTATGATCTTTTAAATTAGAAATTTAAATTGGCAGGTAACATTATTACCTTATAATTACTATTGTTTCACTTAAGGGGATAGGTGCTTCTTCTAGCTCTTTACTCTTTGAACTCAATCATTATCTCCCTTGTTCAAAATGATTATTTATTTCTATAATAGATAAGGTGTATATATTTTTAAAAATGGCTCACTTAGAACAGGTTTTCTCCAAAAAAAAAAAAAATGGCAGGCATTTTGTCTTAACAATGTTCCCATCACAAAAAAAGGCAGCCTTATTGAAGAAGTAGTATTTTGATAGTTAAGTAAGAACAATTTTGAGGAACTAGAATATAATCTCCATAAGTGAAGGACTGAGGTATATCAATAGTTTGAAAAGGGATGGAAGGCAAATACTGCATGAACTAGCCAAGACCTTCATTCAGATTTTAACCAAACTCTGGTAAGGATGTTGGTGGAATAGGATTATAGAGCTTCAGGTAACTTCAAATGGTAACATTTTTATTGTGGAACAAAGTCCACATCTTTTTAACAAGAGTCTACTGTAAGAGCTGTTTACACTGTTTTACTATAAGAGAGTTTATATTATGCCAGCAAAATAACAATGACCCAGGAATATGGGACACCCCTAAAAAACAGGCACCTAAAGGTTAGGTAAACTTCCCCTTTCAATATTTTGAAACCTTGTTTGTATTACAGTGCTACTGTAGTTCTAGTCTATAAAGTGCAGTACTGTTCTTACCACTGGTAGAAAAGTATTTTCCTAAATAATGGAAGCAGCAGGTAATTTCATGTACTATTATCGCTGTTCTAAACCTGTTGTGAACTAAAGAGAGAATGAGATGCAATTTCAGAATCAATGATTATATAATGAAGAAACTGTGCTGTATACTGAAAAAATGTAAAAATGAAAGGGCCAAATGGTGGCATTATATTGTAGAACATAACTTTCAAGGAAGGTATTCTGAAAAATTTTAATTTATGCCATTATGATGCATGGTAAGATACAGCTGTAGCACAGAATTGCCCTATCTTCTATAAATGCTTTCTGGGAACTATCAGACTCTATTACACTTTGTCCAAAGTGTATCCACAATGAATGGAGTCTTGATTACAGTTTGCATGATTGTCACACAGCTAGGCATAGCGGTCAGAATTAAACATTCAGACAAACTGTCCAAGTCTAAAGGCTATGTACCCACAGATATTTGTACCCTTGATTAAGGTGTAGTATGTTCCTAGTTTTAAGCTGAAACCCTGAACCTGAAGCTAATGGTACGAACACAGAAGGGGAAACAGATAGATGGTGGTTGATGGTAGCCCAAAAGCAAACACATTACCAGTGGCAGACACATTTAGATGTTACAAGACAAACCTAAGTGAATATGGCTCAAGCGGTGTCTTCACAGTTTGGCTAAAATATGGTAGCAACCTGTTCCCTGTGACCCCCATATATGCTCAATCTAGGAATAAACTGCAAATGAAACAGGAGTTTACAGAAAAGTGTGCATGTAGTCTATATCAGATGAGGATAAAAAGCTCTGCTATATTCATCATCATCATCATCATCGTTGTCATCTAGCAAGAGTATATCTTCCAATTTCAGCTAAATCATCAATAAGTATCTCCAAGTAGTAGTACACTTACTGAGCCTTTCACATAATGTGTAACTGAGCTTCTGACACTCCTAAGGGATCATTTACAAATGGTTGCAGAGGGTGCAATGTGCAAATAACAGCACAAGCCATCATGTTTTTCTCAATTTGTACCTTGTCCCACCACATGCTCCCACAGATGCAGGTCCTTGTGTTCCAGTATGGAATGCAATAAAGACCTGTGCCTTCCAGGTGAATACATAAGTCTACGCTTCAACCTGGTGCAAGGTGCTGCTTGTAGCTATGCCCTGGACACAAGTGCTCAGTATATAAGCACTAAGAAGCAGGCTTGGACTGGCAATAAGAGCATTCTGGCAAATGCCAAAGTGGCTGCTGTAAGATGACAGTACAGTATACTCTGAAGAAGTACCATGAGGTACGAAAACAGTCAGTAGTAACGGCAATGTGCACTGTGTCAAAGCTGACATGCGATCAATATAACAATAAATAAAGAAGCTTTTATTATTTCACGAAAAAGAGCCATGGAAATCCATTTTTGAAAACTATAAACAGCCTAAAATATAAACCTGAATGCAAGCACAAAAGCTCATGTTTTCAGAAAGAAAGGGCAGCATTTTATACAATATTCCTCATTAGGTTTAATTTACCATTGGCAGGGCAATCTTAAAATGTTGTGTGCAGGTACATGAAACACATTTTTAATCATGGTCCAACAAGGCATTGAACAGTAAGTTTCCTACTAACAATGCATTGTGTTTTCTGGGATGGCATGCCGCACAACTTCTGTGTAGTTTACCAATATGGCCATAATTACCATCTACTTTGGGTAATCACATACAAGTTGTGGCACAACTTTTTTTTAATCAAAACTGTCACTTGTGGCATAGTCAATAATGCTGCTAGCATGCAGTCCTCTAGTTGCAAGTATGTAGGTGTAATATGCTAAGGGAGCCTAAGCAGGTGTTAATTACAGGGCTCCCTTCAGGGCCAGATTTTGCCTGTGGGCGCCCCGTGGTCGGCCTCATCCAGCACCACTGGTGCATGCCTGCCCACACCCATGCCCCCCTCTGGATGGCGAGCAGGCAGGTATCTTCAACAATCCCAAGCCCACAATCCCAAGCCTCCCCAGAATGGAGCACAGAGGGGTCAGGAAGACCTGCGCTCCTAGACCCCAGAATTCCCCACATGCGTGCTGTTGCCCTAGGCCTTTATGGCCTTGCCTGACCACCTTGTTTCTGTGTGCCCTGTACTTTGCACTTGGACACAATTCATCTAATCAGGCTGAATGCAAGGACATATACAATACATGTACAGGAGCTAAAAAAGAATACTGTACAAATGCTCACAATTTTGCATCCACTTTAGCTCTTTGAACCTGCCCTTGCGTTTGTAAACGAGTCTCTCTGTATATCTCCCAAGCAAGGAAAACACCTACAATGTACAATCACATCTAGTAAAAACGTGATAACATCTTCCCACTGTGCAGTTAGTGTTGTTACCATTCATTTAGCCATCAAACCAACACAAACTGTACCTTAATGATATATCCCCATATGTCCCCTTATTCTGTAGGTGTTACTTATTGCTTACCAATTTATTATCACATCCTCAAAATTAATTTCACTAAATTTAGTTAAACTATACATGCATTTATTTTTAGTAGAACAGATTTCACATTATGGCTTAGCCCATGTTCCAAACTTTTTCTTAATCTTTCAGCTGGCAAACTTCCTTATGCTTCAAAACTGTCATCTCCCCTTTCCTCCTATTGTTATGTGTTGGTCCTTGAAGTAACCAATGCTTCCTGCAACACACACCCATGGCTGAAATATATTATTTACTTCAATCACCAATGCCTTAGAGAAGCAACTCCAAAACTATGAGACTTACCCCTGAGGTGGTTCCAGACCAAAGGTTGGGGGCAGCACGACAACACTTATATTGATATTAGTTTAGAATGCTTCTTTGCTGTGCAAGATAGTCTTAGAACACCAGTCTGAAGGTCCTTAATGGTGAGATACGGGGTGAACAATATCTATGAACTCTGGTTGGCTGATACAGCAGTGTTTTCTTATTTCTGAACTTCTGTTATGAGCTAACTGGGCCATGAAAGCCTAAAGACTGCTTACTTAGAGAACAAGTTTCCTTATTTTCCTCTTTAATGCTGCATTACTGTGTCATCCTTCATATGTTTTAAAACAGTTCTTTTCAACTTTTGAAGTGTGCTAAATATCTAACACCATCCTGTTTGCTCATTGTATTGTAATAAATTGTCAGGGATGCCACATAAAGAAATCTCTGAAGACCTTGGGAACACAGAGGGTCAAAATAATTCCTGTACAAATTGAACTACTCAAACTTTCCTTTACAATCTCCTTTTCACTTTCAAAACCTTCAGGTCTAGTAAGCCATCAGTTATTCTTAAAGGGATACTGTCATGGGAAAAAACATTTTTTTAAAAATGAATCAGTTAAAGTGGACCTGTCAACCAGACACAAAGATCTGTATAATAAAAGTCCTTTCAAATTGAACATGAAATCCAATTTCTATTTTTATTAAAGCATTCATAGCTGCTGTAAGCTCATTTAAAAATCTCAGATGTCAATCAAATATTGTCTGCCCCTCCTCTATGCCATGGGCATAGAGGCGGGGCAGACAATTACTTTCACTTTCCATTCAGTACTTCCTAGATGTCACTGCTCTCCACACATTCCCCTGTTCTCTTTACTATTTAATTGTGTAGCCAGGGCATGGGGATGGACATCGGGTCCCCCATTCTGGTGCACAAACAAGATTCTGAGATGATGCAAGGCTTTCCTTAAAAAAGTGTCCATAAAATGGCTGCTGCCTGCTTGCTATCATTTTGAATTCCCAGACTGAAGGAAACACGATTCAAATAATTTATACAGTGTACTTAAAGTTCATTTTGCCTGACTAATGTGATAAAATAGGATTTTGAATAATTTTTTTGGGGTGACGGGTCCCCTTTAATAGTGCTGCTCCAGCAGAATTCTGTACTGAAATACATTTCTAAAAAGAGCAAACAGATTTTTTTATATTGAATTTTGAAATCTGACATGGGGCTCAACATATTGTCAATTTCCCAGCTGCCCAAGTCATGTGACTTGTGCTCTGAAAACTTCAATCACTCTTTACTGCTGTACTGCAAGTTGGAGTGATATCACCCACCTCCCTCCCCCCCAGCAGCCAAACAAAAGAACAATGGGAAGGTAACCAGATAGCTGCCTGATAGATCTAAGAACAACACTCAATAGTAAAAATCCATGTCCCACTGAGACACATTCAGTTACATTGGGAAGGAAAAACAGCAGCCTGCCAGAAAGCATTTCTCTCCTAAAGTGCAGGCACAAGTCACATGACCAGGGGCAGCTGGGAAATTGACAAAATGTCTAGCCCCATGTCAGATTTCAAAATTGAACATAAAAAAATCTGTTTGCTCTTTTGAGAAATGGATTTCAGCACAGAATTCTGCTGGAGTAGCACTATTAACTGATGCGTTTTGAAAAAAACATGTTTTCCGATAACAGGATCCCTTTAAGTTAGTATATACTGTTTTAGTAAAGGTAAAATTACGTTACCAAACATCTGATCACTTACTATGCAGTTTTAACCCCCTACCAAACAGGCTCAATTCTCTTTTAGTTAGGACACACTAAATATTCCCTACAACGGCAGCAGATGTTACATGTATCACTGTCTTTATAATACTAATTACTTTTTTGACAGGTGTTTAATGCACAGATGTGTGAAGCCACAATGGGGGTAACCTTTTGATGGGGTACTGGATGCAGCTCCCTAAATTTGAAAGGAGTTATCCTTATCAAACTAATATTAAAGTCTCAACCCTTTTCATAACAATTAGATTCTTGTTTGAGATGAAGGCTGTTAAACCGTTTTTACTAAAGAAAAACAGATAAAGTTTTTTGATGTGAAGTTTATAACTTCAGGGAAGTGTACTTTGGCTGATTTGTGCTGAAAGATCATGTTACCTCATGCTACCAGCTGTCACCCCCTAGCTATCCTTGAAGGCTTACAGGTGGACTGATATCTCCATCTCAGGAGACACTGTTCAATTAAGAATGACTTCCAGCAAAAAGCTGTGATGATGTGGAAAAGCTTTTTTAAAGGCTATATTGTGATGAGTTAATGAGATAAGGCAGTGAAAGCATAGTGATATGTAACGCTTTCTTGGCCTATTCTGCCAATTAGGAGTTAAGGGTGACCAGCTAGGTAGTGAGCATGGGTTACATTGCGAATCCTCACCCAGGGCAGAGCCTTCGCCAAATGGAAGCTTCCCCTTTAAACTGTAGTTGAACTACAACTCACAGGCATATAAGTGCAAATAGAAGAATGGACGCCAGGAGGTTCTTTTGAAAGGTTAAACAGGAGCACAGGTTTATTATGCCAAAGGCAAATGACCACAGGTTTACTTACAACAGTTCTGAGGACACAGCAGATGGAATCACTTTGGACAGTAAAGGTTCACAGTCAAACAGATGCGACTCCCAAAGGATATTGCAGATAGGTGTATATCAAATCCCAGTTCAACCGACGTTGCACAGTGAGGGGATCGGGATCAATCAGGTAGGGGTCAGGTAGTCCTTTGCTCACCTACTGGCCTAACAACTGAGTTCCCTGCTCTAAAGGCAAACAGGCCTTGTGGGAAGCTACTCCCTACTACAAATCCTCGTTGGAGCGACAGCTGCTCTTTCTGCTACACCTCTCTGTCTTTCTCTCCTAGAGAGAACTATAACAGTATCTTACTATTTTAGCTGGTCCTCGTTCACGGGGTTTACCTGGTCCCCGACTTAGCACTAAAGGTGTCAGGTCCCTTTAGGGTAAAGGCTTTACTGGGGCCTATGGTGATCCCAGGCTCAATGGAGATTCACCTAGCAGCAGCACCAGGAGCCAAAGAGGAAGAGGACACTCCCTGCACACACTATATAGCAGTGTGGCAGGGGAGTGTCATTACACTCTTTGTCCAATAGGTGTGGATGTTACACTTTGCCAGTTACAAGGGCTTGGCTCAATAACAAGGGAAAAGAGAACTACATACAAACGGTAGGGGATTAACTCTATAGGGATAGGATATCCTATAGGTCCCTACAGATATATATGATAGAGAGGAATAATGACCTTACATGGACTAAGAACTTACAAGAAGAAGTACTGTTTCTTTAAAAAAACTTCAACTTCAATATTTCGCCAAATTAAACCTGCAGAATTGCTATATTAGCCTATGGGGACCTTCTACAAACTTTTTCCAAGTCTTTACACATCGAATTAAAATAGTTCGATCCATCGCTGAAATCCTTCGAATCGTTCGATCGAATGATTTTAATTCGATCGAACGATTGCCAAAATCTCAGAAAAAACTTCGAATTCGATATTCGAATTCCAAGTATTTAAATTCGACGGTCCAATTTCGAAGTATTTTCAACTTCGAAATTCGACCCTTGATAAATCTGCCCCATAATGTACAATATTTCTGCCTAACTTTAGTTGAGCTTTAGTTATTCTTTTTTTTAGTTATTTATTACAGTGCTAAATGGATTGCCCATGACTCATTTCATGCTGGAAATGAAAGAAATAAGGAGGCTAAATTGAAGAAAGTAACAGAACTGAGACAAATTCATTATAAACCATAAAAATACATACTTATTGGCCAAAATACAACACAGCAGAGGAAATCAGGTACAGTAAATGTTACAATGTAAGAACATTATGGGAACACAAACTTTTTCAACAAAAAAGTTAATAAAGAGAAAGGTTTCACGGTAATTCTAAAGCACTTGCAACACTTATTTGAATAATTCTATGCTCCATAGGCATAACAGGCTCCAGTCAGTAAATGTCATGTAGTCTTACCACATTCCTTTGCTGAACTTAACAAATATTATTTTGAACATCTAGAGTTATATCATCAGAGTATTTATATGACCCACATTGTACATTTAAGTAATGAATAGTCTGAATTGTTATAATAGTTTGTAATTGAATACTTTTTCATTTGCCATTAAAAAGGTTTAACAAATTCAAACAGAAATGCTACTGTCCAAATCATACTAAAATGTATAATCAAGGTACACAATAAGCTTGGGATCAGTACATAGAAATATGAATATAACCCTGCAGAAAAGGAGAACCGTGGCAGATAATACACCATGCTGTTGAGAAAAATTAGGTGAGAAATTTGTGCCTCTGTTCCTAGTGTTTCACTTATTACAAATATAAATTCAGTTGTCAACCTAGTTGGGAGGCCTAGAAATTTTAAGGACCTAGCAAAGGTCATTACTGCTCCTAAGCTTTCATATATACTGTACATAAAAAACTTTTTACTTTTCCCATGCTATTGATGTTCACCTTCAACATTCCCTCAAGACTGTATCACTAATTACAGGATATAAAACAGAGTATAAAACTGAAAGGTTTAAGGTATAAGAAATATGCTATAATATAATGAGTAATATGGTTTTCCCAAAGAGGTTTATGTTTAGGAAATATGAGAAGAGTTTGTATGTCATCCCCGTGTCTACATGATGCAACTGTTTCTTGTACACTCTTGCAGTTTTCCCAAACCATGTGCCTGGTAAAGCAGGTTAAGGTTGCAAGTTCACTGGAAAAAATGCACTTGATGCTAATACTATTAATCAGAAAATAATATTAAGGACAGAATATTGGTGGTAACCTCTTTTATGCCTTCTATTGTGTTGTTGGCTCTCTAGCAATCTCTGGGTCTGTTATCAGGGGCTCCAGCAGTTTCTCTGTCTGCTGTCAGGATCTCCAGCAGTCTCTGGGTTTTAATAAAATTTTAAGTGTAACAGTGTAGATAAATGAAAGGATTCTGTAAGTGGGTTGCAAAAAAAATGCAGCTCATGCTAGCTCTAAAGCTTGATTGGAAACTTATGGTATTCAGTTTTCCCTAACAAATTTATAGATTTCGTTCAATTGTTTATTGAGTATATGGTTATTGATTAATTGTTTAATTTGTCAACATTTCAGTTGCTGTCTTGTGACGGTTCTCACTCAAATCATAGGGTATTTTATAGGTTATATGGGCAACATATGGCCCAGAGCATTGCTGAGGTCCTCCGTTGTTGTGCATGTGCTCCCTGTGTTTATATGGGTTTACCTCCAGTCAGTCCTATTAACTAATTTCTAATAAAAATGACCAGAGTGTGTGTGAATGTGATAGCAAACAAGTCAAACCCACACGGATAATTTGGGAGCACATTGTTTTCCCCTCCCCCTCCCCTAGTCATCAGTCATAAATACATAATCATCAGCTCCCTGTAATTTGCATCCAAATTACAGTTGACACCCACCATAACAAAGGACTGAGACATACTGCATTAGTTCAGAAAACAGTCAGTGCTGGCCCCAATGCACCTCAATTATAAAAATGAAGGATTTGTACCTCTGTGATAGGTAGGCGCATTCCTGGTCCCTTTGTCACCTGAGGGCCAGATGAATTTCCGGGTTGAAAACCAACATTTCTGCACCCCTGGTAACCAGCAAGGGGGTGCAAGTTCCTCAACTCGCCTCATTGGCGCAGTGCCCCTGGTGATAGGAACAGAGCAGTACATTCCCTGCTTCCTTATGTGGATTGCAGAATAACCTATATGTTATATAAAGCTATATGTTTATTGTTATTGCTACTTTTTATTTTTTTATTCTGGCTCCCTGCAATTCGTATTCCAGTCTCTCATTCAAATCAATTCATAGTTGCTAGGGTCATTTGGACACTAGCAGCCAAACTGCTGAAATTGCAAACTGGAGAGTAACTGAATAAAAAGTTAATTAACTCAAAAACCACAAATAAAAAAAAATTAAAAACCAATTGCACAGTTTCCCAGAATATCCTTCTCTACACCATATTAAAGTTAATGTAAAGGTGAACGACCCCTTTAATGCTGCACTGATTAACCCTTGTCATTAACACAGTAAAACATGTATTTCAGACTCCTGTGCTTATATCCTTTTAGCATATAGAAGGACATCCAGCATTTAGATTCAAAAGCTTACTTTTTAGGTGTGCACGCCAACTGATGTGTTCACCTTCACATCCTTCTAGTAATTTCCAAAGTAGATAGCAGCACTCCCATATAGCATTAAAATCGCCTTTATTTCAAGATATTCATCTGGCACAGCAACGTTTCGGACCACCTGGTCCTTTTTCAAGCTGACAAAGTTCATATATCCTTTTAGTACAGATATGGGACCTTTTGTCCAGAATGCTCAAGACCTGGGGGTTTCTGATAACTGATCTTTCTGAAATTTGGCTGATCTTTCTGAAAATGAGGCTGGTTTTGCTTTCAATAAGGATTAATTATATCTTAGTTGGGTTCAAGTACAAGCTACTGTTTTATTAGTACACAAAAAAAGGAAATTATTTTTAAAAAGTTGGACTATTTAATTTTAATAGAGTCTATAGGAGACAGCCTTTCCATAATTCGGAACTTTCTGGATAACGGGTTTCCATATCCCATACCTGTACTAAAAGACTAATTGTTTTAAAAGAGTAATTAAAACTCTTTCTCAGATTGATTTCTTTTTCTCTGTCCATATATATATTAAAATCCATTCCTATGGCTTTAGGTCAGTAATTCTGTGTTCCAGCCCTATGCGTGGGGGGGGAGGGTGCCCAGTTGTAAATTTCCATACCAGGGCCCTTAGGGGTCTAGTTACGCCACTGCTTTTCTGGGAAAAAATACAAGCCTTCCTATATTTGAGTCTACCCTATATGTAATAACAAATAACATTGGCATCAAGCATCGCTTTTACCTGCTGGGACAGTAAAATACCAACCAGGTACAGGGCCACTTCTGCCATGAGGCAGGGTTCTCACCTTGCCTCTGGCGGCAGCAAGCAGCCAGTTACAAGGGGAGGCAAGATTCGGCAAATTCGTAACCCGGAAATTCGGCCTGGTTAGGGCAGAGAGAGCTATAGCGCTCATTGAACTAGCGATGCGGCCCCCCATTGATCCGCTCTAATGCTGATGTTTTAAGCATTGAGCAGGAGAGGGGAGACGGCATCTGGGCTGCTGCTGCCTCAGGCGCAGGGCTGCCATCAAGGGGCACAGGGGGTACAAGTGTACCGGGCCTGAAGGGGGGCCCGGCAGTGCTGCACTTTTCAAAAGAGCCGGGCCCCCCTTAAAGGAGAGTGATAATCCTGGGCCCCTAAGCACTCCCGTCTGGCCTGTCCCCAATGGCGCGCACTACCTCCCTCAACGCTACACCCCTCCCCTTCCCCCTCTACATCCAGCTCTATTGGGTATACCTCTGCGCCGCCTACCACTCATTGGCTACACCACCCGCCGTTCACCTGGGAGCCGTCCCTATACCCCAGCCGGCAGTCTCGCCCCTTCCCTCGTTCCTCCAGAACCCATCGTGAGACATGAGAAAAAAAAACTTATACAGCTCGCTGCACCGTCTGCGCATGTGCGCTGGCGTGGGGCAGCAGCAAGGCAGTGCATGGCGTGGGCACCGCAGCAAGTGGGGGGAACAGTTCACATGAGGGTAGCGAGGGAAGGAAGAGCTTGGGTGCAGTGGGTGAGGCCTGGAAGTGGAGGCAAAAGAAAAAGGGAATCAATCCTGGGTTGGAAATTTACATTTGTTTGTTTCCCACACAGTCCCAGTATCTGCCGCTGGTACCTGCTAATAGCCACATATAGTGGTAGTGATGAACTTCAATAATACGCAGTGGGTTGCTGCAAATAGGTGCTATTTATTTAAACACTACATGTTTCGAGCGTAGCTCTTTGTCAAGTGTGACACTTGACAAAGAGCAGCAACCCACTGCGTATTATTGAAGTTCATCACTACCACTATATTTGGATTAATCTGCTTCATTGGACGGAAGTATTTGTGATTGAACTGAGACGTTGAATCCTACACTCTATTGGATCTGCTAATAGCCACATACAGACTGGCACAGGGGGAACTGCAGACAAGAGACTGTGGGAGAGCGAGATGGAAAGCGCTATTTGTGGGTTCCAGGGGGGTGGGGTTTGCCAGGGAATAGGTGGGGTTTTGACAAAGTTGGCCTTGGCTGGGGTGGATATGGGGTGTGGCCAGGAACATTTTTTTGCACGGCCCGTGATTTCCAATGGCGGCCCTGCTCAGGCGGCTGCTGTTTCAGGCAGTAGCAGCCCCAGGATCCCCAATGACCAGGAATGAGGGCCACTCCTGCCTTGAGAAAGGTGAGGACATTGCCTCGGGTAAACAAAGTAATGTCTGTAGGGCTGCACAATATGGTGACATTTATACCAGGGCTACGGTTGCCATCTGGCCAGTAGAAATGATGGTTGAGCCCAATGTTATAATAGGGAAAAAAGATAAATATATAGGAAGGCCGGTATTTTTTTCCAGAAAAGGTGGCAACTCTACCCAGGGCCCTATTTAGTAACATAACTATAGACACTATTGATTTGGACAAATGCTACAGGAACTGCTGGAAATAACCAGTCACTATTTATTGAGCTGGAGGGGTCTGTTTGGGCCTCTCTGTACCTGAAATACCAGGGCCTGGTTTCCTAACGCACTGACGGAAGTGACATTTCAATGTATACTAATGAAAAATATCTTATTCCCAAAGGATTTATTTGTGGGTCTCATGTATTTACAACCTACAAAACTGATATGCCAGAAGAAATAAACCGCTTCTGTGAGTAAACAAGTAGGTGTCTGGCGGAAATGCAACGTGTCTCTGTACACAGATACTGGCCCTAATTGTACAACTCTCCTGCTGTCTAATCTGAGAGCAAACACCTCAATACCCTATTCCCCTCCGGCTCTTAACACTTTGCCTTGGTTACCCTTTATACCTTAGCAACAACTGCCGGCAGCTCCACCAATCAGAAAGGGATGCAAATTACAGCCAACGGGAAGCCTACGCCACAGCGAGGCTGAGGGCCTGCGGCCGCCATTTTGGTTGCAGTGCGACAATAGAGAGCAAGACGAGAAGCAGGAAGGAGCTGTTGTTTGAGGTAACGCAAAATACCCCAAAATCTCTGTATCGTGTCGCCGTAAGACAAATGTATGATAAAATAGAGAATAGTGAAATAAATATAGTTTAAATACGGATTATTATTATTAATGGGATTGGTCGGTGTCGCGCTGTCTCCGGCCTGTCTTTTGGGGGTAGTCTCTTTATGTGAGGAAACAATGACTGTTTAGTGGCTAATTAGCGATATCTGTAACCTCTTTGGTTTATTACATAACTCGTTGTTAAGGGATAGACGGTCTAGAGAACAGACACCGCGCTGTAATTGACAGGCTGCTGCTGCTGCTTTACTGCATGTCGTAAAACTGCTAATTGCCTGACTTGCCTTTGAAAACTGACAGGCTGAAGCTACTGCAGAACCTCTTGATGACACATAAGACTTAACTGTCAAGGGAAATCTTTGTGGGGGCTGTAACCTTTGTTCCTGTGCCAAATAGAATTGCAGCATAAGTGAGTGTCATTTGGGGGGATGTAAAGGGTAAGCTTTGGTGTTTGGGATTCACCACATTATATTTCCATCTTTAGTAGACCTTTGGGAGCCTGCAAACTGCTAAAATCCTGCTGTCATTAAAGGGTATGTAAAGGCAAAAAAATAAAATCCCATTTTTACTTTCATGAAAAAGAAACCTATCTCCAATATACTTTAATTAAAAAATGTGTACTGTTTTTACAAGAAACCTGACTGTATGCAGTGAAATTCTCCCTTCATTTACTGCTGTGGATAGGAATTGTCAGACAGTCCCTAACTGCTCTGCAGGGAAACAATCATACTTATGAACAGCAGGGGGAGCCACCGCCTTACTTCCCAGCCATGCAGAACTCAAGCAGCTTTGTTTCTGACGATCCCTAAGCAGCCCAGACCACACTGAGCATGTGCAGGGTCTTAGTCTTGCAAAGATGTATAACAAAGTTACAAGATGGTGACCCCCTGTAGCCAACTTTTAAAGCATAAATCATTTGTTTGATTAGGTTTGTGGTGCAGTAAGTTTATATTTAGTATACAAAATACAGCATTTCTAGCCTTATTCTATTTTAGACTTTACATGCCCTTTAAATATGTATTGATGGATGCCGACAGATCCATTTGGTCTTATCAGATCAAGTTGCTCCACAGTGTTTCTAAATGGCCACAGTTGTATCCAGACGTCTGCTGGAAACCTGCCTAAGCACTTACTGGTTTCCTTTTTCAAACTGCAAATAGGATTCTGTGTTTATATAGAAACATTGCATCTGTTTTTATAGACAGACATCTTGCATGTGAAGGGCTTTTTGGCTCAGTTTAGCCTGTCTCACCCTAACCAGGTTCGGTTCTCTGCTTTGCTACTCCACAAGTTCTACCCACTCAGAAGCCATGTTCCAATATGTTGCACTGGTGAGATCTAACCAGATCGGAACGGACTGTCTGCAAGTTAGGAAATTTGACTCTTAACTACTACACTGTATCTGTGCTATAAAACCAGCGCTTCTGGATGTATAGCTACCCAAAGGGACATAAAGGACTGATTTGCATGTCCCCATCCATAATGCCTTATATTAGAGTTAAAGGAGAAACAAACCCTTAATAAAAAAAAACCCTATCCTACATAGACACCCCCCTAAAGATCGGTAGATGTACGATTGTTTGGTTCCCACTAACCTCACAATAATTTGAATGATTGGTTGGATTGCACTGAAATCGGTCATTCACCAACGAAAAATCTTTGCGTCTATGGGGGCCTTTACCCCTCCGTGGAGATTCGGTCCAGCGGAGTTCACCGGTGCCATCTTCAGCCGCTTTGGAATGAGACTGGCCCTTTGGCATTTTTCGTGAGTTTTGGCGCATGCGTAGTTGTGCGAAACAGAACATTTCTCCAACTGCACATGCACTGCTTTGCCGGTCTCATTCCATTGATTACCGAAGAGAAGAAGATGGCTGCCGTGAAAACTCCACTGGACAGAATCTGCACGGAGGGGCAAGTAAAGAGTTAGGGGCATTTGCCCGGAGGGAGGGGGTAGTTAGGCTGGGGGGGAGGATAGTCTATGTATGGTAGGGGGGTAGTATGTTTTTTTTTTTATTATTTTTTTTAAGGGTTGTTTCTCCTTTAAACTTTTTTTTAGTATTAAAGGGCACCTGTTAGTTAAAAATGTTATCCCCAACCAAAGGTGCAGGCTAATAGAGCTACATTCCGGTTGGGATAACTGTAGTTTGTTATTTTCTTCTGGCTTTAGCCAGCGCTAAGCTACCATGTCCGGTCACTTGCATGTGCATAATGGAAAGCTGCCCCAAATTGCTTATTATGCGCGTGACGTTACTTACACGTTATGCACATGTGAGTGACCGGACATGGCTGCTCGCACCGGGAGCTCCCTCGTGGTGCAGGTAGCCTAGCGCTGACGGGGGGCCTTTTTTTTTTTTTTTAAACTACTGTTATCCCCAAACGGAATGCGGACTCTATTAGCCCACACCTTTGGTTGGGGATAACATTTTTACCCAACAGGTGCCCTTTAAGGCAGTGCTATTTATATGGCACGAGGCAAGTAAATACCTTGTTTTCAGATGGCTTTTTACACTGCATTTCTTGCGTATGAATGGCTTTCTGGCTCATTTTAGCCCATCTCACCCTAACCAGGCTAGGTCTCTGCTTTGCTATAGGAACAGTGGCCCATATTCCACAAGAGAGGCAGGCTACAGAGGCAACCAATTGGGATGGGATATTCGAGTGTATTGTTTGTATGTATGTGTGGTTTATTATAGCAGTGACTATTCCGGATTAGATGGAGTGGACTTCCTGGTGCTTGAATTAGACTGCTGGACATATGTTGTTATCCTTATAATCTTGCGTAATCCAAGTCTTTTAAGAAAGGATTTAATGTAGTTTGTGCTAAATTTACCTTTTTTTAAAGATAAAAAGTAGCTGTAAATAGCATTTTATACATAGAAATGAACATTAGTAACACACAAAAGGACATATATTATGCATACATAGACCCTGGAATCACTGCAACCTTCTAAGGAAAAAACATTGATAAGCAGTGCACTATACTGTCAAGCAGTTGTTATATTTTCAGTATATAAAGCCATCTGAGGCCCCCAACGTTCACCTGTCAGCCTTCAGCTGTCCATTGGATGCTGCCAGTTGCTGTTTAACAACCACTTGGAGGTTGAATACCTAAATTATGTAATTCTCTTTCAGATTGGGGTGTAGCTGTGTTGTTTTGACAGGATGCCCTCCCCCACTTCCCTTCTGGGCCTGGGCAGATACCAGTTGTATTGTCATACAGAGGAGATGCCCAATCTTCTCTCTTCCCTGGGGGATGCATTGATGTCTAGTTAACAGATGAGTAGCTTGATCACCCCTATAAATTAGATGGTTACCTCCAATGTGCAGATTTTGTTAACTCTTTATCAGAAAAATAGAGTTTTGGCATTAATAATCTCTGCCCGACCCCAAGAGAAGATTTCTGATAATGTTAGTGCTATGTATCCCTTCCATACATTCCCAGTTGTTCTTCTCTTCTTACTTGGCTGTTGTCACTTCAGTGATTAATGATTCAATGAGACAGGCATTTCATTCTCTAAAGAGACACTGGCTTCACTGCTGCCTTTAAACCTGATTGCCCTGATACCATGGCATTCATGATCACTGTAAGGAATTTACATGTTATCTTTGTGACATTGACTCTTTCTGAGCAACTGATCAGGCAACTGTTTTACCTATGCTTTTTTTATTTACACTGAATAAAATCTTTAGATATAAATGCTGGCACACAAAAAGCCAACATTTCACAATTATTTATTATTCTTTGAAGAAGTACAGTCTGATTTTACTTCACTTGCTCTACGTAAAGGAATTACTGTAAAATTGTGTGTGGGGAGAAACCATTTCCGGCTCATGTCTGTGTATTCACTTCACTGAGCTCCATATCCTATTTAAGTTCTCAAATCTATGTGACCACAGTGAATGATGAAACAGCCGTATCATAAATGTAATGAGTATTAGTGCCATGTTGCTGCTCATTGCTTTTGTTGGAGACTGATTGATTTGAATCACATCACGGGTGCAGATATCGGCAGGATATTTGTCTTTTGTGACTTCATTTTATCTGGCGTTTGTATCTTATGCATGCCTCCCAACATTTTGGAAACCGAAAGAGGGACAAAAAGATCCACGAGGCAAAATTATTTTGACCACGCCCGATTCTGTGGCCACACCTCCTAATTACCATGTTAATTTTACAAAATTTGGCAGGTTATAAAAGTTTAAACACATTTTTGTGGTTTGATGTTATTACAGTTTTGCTAATGAAGGTAATTTTCCATTTAAGCTGCACGTCTCGGCTTCTATGCTTATCTTAAATTGTTAAAACTGCTTCTTTACTTATCTTAAATTGTTACAAAAGCATCTAAGTTCACCTGCTGAGTGTTCTGGGCTCTCTGCCAAAAGCCAATTATAGGGGTGGTGCACCTTTAAGTTAACTTTTAGTAATGTTATACAATGGCTAATTCCAACCAACTTTTCAGTTAGCCTTCATTTTATTTCTTATAGTTTTTAAATGTATTTGTTTTATTCTTCCTACTATTTACAGCTTTAAAATGGGGGGTCACTGTGCCCCATCTAAAAAGAAATGCTCCGTAAGGCTACAAATGTATTGTTATTGCTACTTTGTAATACTCGTCTTTATATTCAGGCCTCTCCTGTTCATATTTCAGTGCCTTATTTAGGGTAATTTGGACCCTAGCAACCATAATTGTGGCATTGCAAACCTGAGAGCTTCTGAATAAATAACTCAAAAACCATAAATAATAAGAAATGAAAAACAATTGCAATTTCTCTCGGAATAATAAGAAATGAAAAACAATTGCAATTTCTCTTGGAATGTCACTCTACATCATACTTACAGTTCATTTAAAGGTGAACAACCCCTTTAAGTTAGAAACGTTGTATCTTATTCTGGCTGTTCAGTGCAGGAGATCAAAGAGTAACATTTCAGTAACAAACCGGGACTGGGGATTGAGCTGTCAAAATCGGGACTGTCCCTCAAAAACAGGGCCAGTTGGGAGCTATGCCTATGTGTGATGCACAAGCACGGTGTTTCTTATTACATACCCCTGCACAAGTCCTCCATTAAGAATGCACCAAGTGTGGCCAAAGCAAGTGCAATGTAAATTATGCCTTGGGGGAGAGGGGGGGAGCCTTCAGAGTAATGGCAAACGGATTCCATGAATTTTGTAGCATTGCAAGCAGGCAACTATACTCCGAATCACTGCACTTCGTACCTATGTAAATCACATGTACCGGTGTTGCAGGCTATTTGCATAGGAATGAAACAAGTATTTTGTCCTCACTGAACCAGAAAACAGGTCACCCAATGTACAATGAAGTGTATTGGCCAGTTAGAGTTAGAAAACATATATGAGTATAAATCACTTTTTTGTTGACTAACAAAGGAACCTCAATTTCTAATAAGGCTTAAAGGTATAGTGGTTAATCATAGTGAGTATTATACTTTAATTACGTCACAAGAGCAAGCACTATGGGACTTTCCTTTTCCTTAAGTTATTGATAAACAAAAGCCTGCCATACATCTTGTCTCATTGACACCTAAAGTAACAGGGAACCCCAAAATCCCATAAAAATAAAAGGTTTAGCCCTACAACACAAAAGCCTTTATTATGGAGACCAAGGTCATACGAGGGTCATTCAGACATATAACATGAATAGCTCTCTGACATCAATGCAAGAGGGTGGGAACTATTTATCAACTAAATACAAGGGTGGGGATGGGGGGGGGGGTGAGTGGGCAGCTGGAAGGACCGCCACAAGGAAAATAAGCAACATTAGTTGCTTGGTACGTCATTATATTCTATAGTACAAAGAGGATGTCAGTACATTAATGTCACAAATTGATGAATTCACATAAATATATAGATAGATATATATTTTGCTGCTGATCAATGTAGTGATCACTGATATTAATGTTCACTGTTCTAGTCCATATTGCAACTCTACTGTGCAAATATCAAATGGGCAAATAAAAGAGGTCTTCTGCACTCAACCCATTATCAATATATTTAAGACATTTAGACATTTTGTGCAAACAACTCCTAAAAATGCCTTACCCTTTAAACAGCAATTCTTTAGTAGCAGTATGCACAAAATGTCTCAGTGTCTTAAATATATTGATAATCGGTTGAGTGCAGAGGACTCTTGTATTTGTATGTATTTTGTGGTCACAGCCTCATTGCACCCTCACCTAATGGTTTAAAAAATTAGCACAGGATTATCTGGTGGGCAACGAATATATGTCTTGATGTGGTCCTCACCTATCAGGGTTTCCCAGCTAGCCTAGTTACTATTTCTCCAGGACCTGACAGAGTATCTGTTGAGGTGGCCGTCATTTGGAACCAGGCCAGTAAGCTGCATAGTCTCTAGTGTTCCATGACCTATATAAAAGCACTCTGCCTCAGACTGAAAGTGTCATAATGTTGGACAGACAGTAATGGCAAATAGATGGATTTATTTCTGATGTGTTCCAACCAAAATAGAGTATATATATATATATATATATATATATATATTCTCTACTCTTTGCTAATCACACTTGTGAATGAGCTGAGACACAGAGCAAAGAAATAAAGCTCCAGGATAGCAGGCTAGGGGGATGGCACTGCTTCATTAATGAGAAATATTTATTTTTGGTGTCGATATAACTCAAATGTTTGAATATGTGGGGGAATATTCAAAGGGTTCTGCAGATATACACCTCAGGGTTACATAATTCTGTCATCATAATGTCCCTTATGTTTTTCTTATTCAAGGGCACACGGGGAGATTAGTCACCCCGGCAACAAATCGCTTCTTCTTCTGGGCGACAACTGCCTTCACCTGCCTTCCCGCCGGCTATAATGAAAAATCACCAGCGGGATGGCACTCAAATTGATTTGTTTTCTGATGTCGCCCGAAGTTTAGGCGACTTCGGAAAACGAACCGCCGCCAGTGCCATCATGCTAGCGATTTTTCATTCTAGCCAGTGGGAAGGCAGGCGAAGGCAGTTGTCACCCTAAAGAAGAAGCGGTTTGTCTCCCCGAATCTGCCCGTGTGCCCTTTACCCTTAAACACAAGTGTACATGGCCAACTGGTAGTTCATTCTTGTTTGTGTGGTTAAAATGATATCTAACCTTTACACAAATAGTTAATTATTTAGATGTTTAATTGCACTAGCTGTATTTCATCGGCAGCTGATCAATTATTAATAGCTTGCAAGCACATGTAAATTATACCCTGCTTGGGAAATATAGTGTCTAATTATAAGTTATACATAAGAGAGCAAATTGTTTTGCCGTTCCCTTATAATACCTGGCACATAGGTTTACAGTTTACAGACTCTACCACTTGTTACTGGCTGTACTACTTCTCACATTTAGCCAATGGTCTAGATTTTTACAGGCACCTTGCTTACATTCATACCAGCCTTTTAAATCCTGCCTTCTGAATCCCTGCACTTTCATCCAGCTCTTATATCAATGCTTGGGCTTGGCTGTTCTTCTACTCTTTGCACCCTTGTGCTGAGCTATAAAAGTGGGGGTGTAGTGAATCCTGGATTAGGACTGGCTAGTTGTCTGCATACTGCAATGAGATAAAGTAGTACAGGTATAGAACCTATTATCCAGAATGCTTTGGACCTGGGGGTTTTCCATATAATGGATCTTCATACCAGAAAATCATGTAAACATTAAATACAGCCAATAAACTGATTCTGCTTCCTATGGGGATTAATTATATCTTCATTTGGATCAAGTAAAAGGTACGGATTTATTATTACAGGGGAAAAGGAGATGATTTAAAAAAATTTTTTTGATTATTTAGTTTTAATAGGGTCTATGGGAGATGGAATATAGGCACATTGCCTATGATTACGTATCTCTAAATACAAAATGCTTTAGGACATTTGATTTTAATCTATGGAATAAAGTTCAAGAAATGTTATCCAACCTGATGTCGCAGGAGTGCGTGCTTATTCATCCATTTTGTTCCATCTCACCCCAAGCTACGGGTTTGGGGAGCTGCACCCGGCCACCTTTCTTCATCGGTGAGTGCGAAACAATTATATTGTTTGAATTAACTTGAAGATAATGCTACACCCTTAAGAGATGGACCTGGGGCCACGCACACAGGTCAATTTACATGCTGGGTGAGCTTTGGTTTTTTATTGGAAATTGGGAATATCTGGTGCTTGGATAGAGCCGCGGGTTTTTTCTGTCCGTGTCTATGGGAGATGGCCTTTCCATAATTTGAAGCTTTCTGGATAATGGGTTTCCATATAACTGGTTCCATACGTGTAGTTGTACTGTTCAGCTTTTTCATCATTGTCATCTGCTTTTTGTTTGACGTTTTTGAAGGATTAGGCATGGAAACAGACTCTAATCAATATGAACAATAGATTTGTTTGCTTAATATAAACAGTAGTAAGGTTTAAAGCGGTTGGAACTTTTAGTATGATGTAGAGAGTGATATTCTGAGACAATTTGCCATTTGTTTTCATTTTTTATTATTGAAGGTTTTTGAGTTATTTAGCTTTTTATTCCGTGGCTCTTCAATTTGCATTTTAAGTCATCTGGAAACTAGGGCCCAAATTACCCTAGCAACCATTCATTGATTTGAATAAGATAATGGAATATGAATAGGAGAGAGTCTGAATAGAAGGATCAATAATAAAAAGTAGCAATAACAATACATTTGTAGCCTTAAAGAGCATTTGTTTTTTAGAAGGGGACAGCGACGTCTATTTGAAAGCTGCAAAGAATCAGAAGAAAAAATAACTGTAAAACTATAAAAAATAACTAATGAAAAGTTGCTGTTGTTCTATAGCATAATAAAAGATACCTTTAAGGTGAACCACCTCCTTTAAAAGGGTAATTACAGAATATCCTATTGTAAACTTTTTTAAGATGGTCTTAATAATTTTTATATATATAAAGTTAAGTATTTCCTGCTGCCGACTGTTTCTTTCCAGCTCTCAAATGTGGGTAAAAGGAGAACGAAAACCCCCATGGTGATAAGACCCCTCTGCCCCCCCTCCCTGCCTTCCCCTGCTAAGTGTTACCCCATAATTGTGTCCCCTGTAGGATTACTGACCGCAAATGAGAGAGCAGCGTAGCTCACGGGCGCCATCTTCGGTAATCCTCGTAAAGTGGCCGGTGCATGCACAGTTGGAGCAGTTTTCCGGTTCGCAACAACTGTGCATGCGCCGGAAGTGACAGAAATGGCAGAAGCACCGGAAAAAGACCCGAAGATTACCGAAGAGCCGCAATCCACCATATCATTAGTGCTGGTAGTAATGGGATAGGTAAAGCTTTGTCAGGTGTGACCCAAAATCCATATGGACCTTCGCCATGTTTTTTTCTGAGCCGCATCCCGTTTGTGATGAGTAACTCAATACTTTTTTTTTCTTCTTAAAATGTAACTGCTCATTTTGCCATGCCTGATGTGAAAAATCTTTAAATAACAGACTGCTGCTTCTGAGTATGTGCTGCTTGTAGTAAATGCTGGCAAATAACTGTCATTATTATATAATTGCCATTGACAGGACTGCCTGTACTTCTCAGCACACAAGTCTCTCTGCTGAAACAAATGTGAATAAATCAGTTTGCTTGCAGGAATACATTGTAAAAGGGGTTAGATAGGATGTCCTATAATGAATGCCTTTAGCATGTGTGTTTCTTTTATGGTTCAGTGTGATTTAGAAACATTTTGTTTGTTTATATCTACCAGGAAAGCACAGCCTCTTTAAATGATGTTTTCCAGAATAGCATCTGAAAGGAGAAACTGTCATGTCACTGTGAGCCCTATAATGAGCTCATATGGGATTTAGTAGGGTGTGTCCATATTTGTTTCTCTGGTTTCTTAGCTGGCAAGTCCTCCTCTGTTCTCTGGGACACACTCACAGCCCCAGCAAAACACGTTCACCCGTTCTCTTCCCTAGCATTTTATGTACACTGAAAGCTATTCTTGTATTGAACATTATTAGTAATTTTAGTTCTAACTTTGTGTGTTGTACTAAAGCTACAAGATCATTGCCTGCTGTTTTGACCCACCATAAAAGAGTTTAAATTTTCCGGTAGTCCCTTTTATTTTTTGTATAGTGTTTGAAGTTCAGGTATGGGACCTGGGGTTTTTTGGATAAGGGGTCTTTCTGTAATGTGACTTTCCATACCTTAAAGTGATACTGACACTAAAAATGTTCTTTTCAAAATATTAATCTACATCAAAATTTACCTATAGGTCATATTGATTGTTCTTCGCCGATAGTTCTGCTTTTGTAAGTAATTATCACTTGAATTTCCTAAACTTCACTGTTTTACCTACCTGACTGTCCCTTCTTAACCTGTCAGATAAGAGTTTATAATGCTAACAGACTAATGCTGCACAAATATGGCAGCCCCCCTCATAGAGGAACAGGGTAGTAAGAAAGGTAATGTAAAAGCATCAGGCAAATACTTTAATTGCAATATCATAAATAGCATTCAAAGACAATGTTATAATAGATAATAAAACATTTATTTTATGATGTCAGTATCTCTTTAAGTCTACTAGTAAAGCATGTAAACATTAAATAAACCCAATAGGCTGGTTTTGCTTCCAATAAGGATTAATTATATCTTAGTTTGGATCAAGTACAAGCTACTGTTTTATTGTTACAGAGAAAATGGAAATGATTTTTAAAAATTTAGATTTAGATTAAATTGAGCCTATGGGAGACTGCCTTTCCGTAATTTGGAGTTTTCTGGATAACAGTTTTCCAGATAATGGATCCCATACCTGTACTATGGATTGCAGTGTGTTAAATTGAATCGGCAAGAGTTTAGAGAGTGCTTTCATATCTTTAGATTACAGCTCTAATACTTTACAGGGGATTGTAAGGGGAAGTCTGGTGTCTGTGAAACTGGTTCAGTCCCTATTTAGGTCAGTCAATAGATCACCGTTCCTTCACCTTTTTCTCAGAGCACCTGTGTATAATCTTGGAGTCAAATTTGCAACCTAAGAATCCATGTACAGGTAAAGGATCTGTTATCCAGAATGCTTGGGACCTGGGGTTTTCCGGGTAAGGGGTCTTTCTGTAATTTGGATCGTCATACCTTAAGTCTACTAGAAAATCATGTAAACATTAAATAAGCCCAATAAGATGGTTTTAATGCCAATAAGAATTAATTATATCTTAGTTGGGATCAAGTACAAGCTACTGTTTTAATTTTACAGAGAAAAAGGAAATCATTTTGAAAAATTTGGATTATTTGATCATAATGTAGTCTATGGGAGACTGTCTTTCAGTAATTCTGAGCTTTCTGGATAACGGGTTTCCGGATAATGGATCCCATACCTCTGTAATGTATGTATAAATGATGCCCCTCGTTTAAATTGCAGTTGTCTTGTAGGAAATCATTTTACGTGGGGACTTGCACTAGTTGGTATGGGGACTTGTTAGAATGCTTTGCACTAGATTACCCTTCAGGATTGTGCTTCATTCCTAATATCTGTACAGCAAAGGAAAGTTAAAGGGATACTGTCATGGGAAAAATCAGTTAATAGTGCTACTCCAGCAGAATTCTGCACTGAAATCCATTTCTCAAAAGAGCAAACAGATTTTTTTATATTCAATTTTGAAATCTGACATGGGGCTAGACATATTTTCAGTTTCCCAGCTGCCCCAGTCATGTGACTTGTGCCTGCACTTTAGGATGGAATTACTTTCTGAAAGGCTGTTATTTCTCCTACTTAATGTAACTGAATCAGTCTCAGTGGGACTTGGCTTTTACTATTAAGTGCTGTTCTTAGATCTACCAGGGAGCTGTTATCTTGTGTTAGGACTCTGTTATCTGGTTACCTTCTCATTGTTCTGTTGTTAGGTTGCTGGGGGGGGAGGTGGTGATATCACTCCAACTTGCAGTAAAGAGTGACTGATGTTTATCAGAGCACAAGTCACATGACTGGGGCAGCTGGGAAACTGACAATATGTCTAGCCCCATGTCAGATTTCAAAATTGAATATAACAAAATCTGTTTGCTCTTTTGAAAAATGGATTTCAGTGCAGAATTCTGCTGGAGCAGCACTATTAACCGATTCATTTTGGGGGAAAAAAACCATGTTTTCCCATGACAGTATCCCTTTAAATCCTTGGCATTGTGCTTGTTATTACATTACTGGCTTTAGTTTGCATCCCCTCTGTTTCACCCTTGTGTAATATAAAATAGTTCATAAAACAAGGTGAGCTTTTAGTGTAACACTTAGCGGCCTGTCCTTTCATCGCACAACTCCTTCAGTCAAAAAAGAGTTAATAACTAGGTCAAAAGATAAACACAGGCTTGTTAGTGATAGTTTAGAGCGGCGGATGGGTCCCCCTACTGGTGAATGTTAGACATCCATTGCTGGGCTTGTGTGTTGTGCTAAATTAGAAACAAATAAGATATAACAGGATATTGAAAAAACATAAGGGTTTTATTAACACTATTAACTGATTTAAATAACCCTTTTGTTTACACCCCCCAGCAGTAATAACCTGATTCATTATTTAGCCCATTATTCATTTCAGTTTGTACCATCACATAATATGGAGGGGGGATGTTCATGTGCAAAGCCCATACCTGCTGTCGGTGCGCTGCCTTGTGATAATGTTATTGCAGGATACTGTACGCCTGAATTGTCTGCTATAATTTTAGACATAATTCACATTATAAATTGAGCGGCTAATAAAATCACAGTGCATATTTGGAGCTTTTTTTTTTACATAGAGTGCAGCTGGCAACAGCTTTCTTTTTACTGCAGCTGCCTCGATGATGTCTCATGTAATAGTCTGTGTGTGTGTGTATTGATGCAGATTCTCAACACAAATCTGCTGTTGTTGTGAATATGAGAATCCTGTGCGCTTCTGAACGACAAAAACAGCTGAGAACAGCAGCGCCTCCACCTTCTTTTGTCTCTCCAGCTCCTTTTCAGGGTCCCGCCCATCCTTGCAGAGGCATTTAGGATTGGCCGGAATGTCTGGCAGGAGGAGCAAAGTAGATTGTTTTTCTTCTCCTGCGTGACATCACTCTATTTGTCTCGATGCCGAGAGCCTGAAAGCTCATTAGAGGATTTGCTGGCAGAGGACGTGCACTGTGGATTCTCACTCTCAAAAGCATGAAGCCTTTATTTTGTGTTTTTATGCACTGAAGACTGCACTTTCTAAAACCAAAGGATTTTTTTTTTGCATTTGTTTCAAACAGGGAATAAGCTGCTGTAAAGGACAGACCAGAGAAGCTCTCTCCACACAGACACTTTGCTCTCTCTAATGTGCAGTAACGATGAGCCCTGCCTTCGGAGCCATGGAAGTGGAGCACTACGCAAAGGGAGTTCTGCTCGAGCCTTTTTTACACCAGGTCGGGGGACATTCTTGTGTCCTTCGCTTCAATGACAAAACAATATGTAAGCCACTGATTCAAAGGGAGCATCTGTTCTATGAAACACTCCCTGCAGAGATCAGGAAGTTTACACCACAATATAAAGGTATGTTTCCCCTTCTTTCTATGGAAGCCTTGTTTATTTCAACTGTTTCTTGTATCATCTATTCTCCCTAAAACACTTCTTTATAGAAGCATTTGGGGAATTATTTTTTTTTTTTTCACATATTTCAATGTTGTCAGGGACAGGCTGTGATGCGTGAGTTGGCGATGATTACCATTGGGTCTCTTGGCTGACTAAAAGCATTACAGTTTAGAAACGCTGTGCTTGTGGCCTTAAGTCTCCCATAGGCACCAGTAGGTAAGTGGAATTTGTTCAGATCAGATCTTAGAAATAATTGGTCATATGAACACTTATCTTTCTTTCCTCTGCACTCTTATTTTTTATCCTTCACACTTTGAAAGCTGATTACAATTCTCCTATTTACATTTTAATGTTCCTGCTTAGAATGAAACGATCTAAGCCAAATATTGAAGCGGAAAAAGATGTCAGGGATAAATAACCTGTTTACATCCAGTCAAGCCGCAGTCTTTTTGTAAAAGTAATTAGACTTGGATTTGGAAAGATGCAGCTGTTGGAATTCCCTGCTTTTGTGATACTCCACTAATGTTGTCTATCTTTAGTTGAGTATTCTTTTCTTTTTTCTCGCTACTCCTTTTTCCATATTCCTAGTATATTTCTTCCTATGGGCTGTATGAACCTTCATTTAACAAGTTTTTTTTTTTTAATTAGAGAAATATAAAGAAATGCAAATTTAATGCATTTAAATGTTCTCTGAAAGGTTGGGAAGCATTTATGACTGTTTTGTCTTATAATCTCTGCTTCTTTCCATTGTTTTGTTTTTAATATGGTGAAGGGTGGGCTAACAAGCAGTCTATGTACACAGAATTAACTGTGCTATATTGAAAGGCTGTTTGCTAGATGGCTTCAACCCTCTATCCTTGTAGCCTTTCCTTTTTGTGCTTGGAATGCAGTGGTCTGAGCTTCTGCAATACCTTCCCAGCTACTGTAAGTCCAGGGTCCTGCGCCTCTCTCCCAGCAGTCCTGAGCAGCAAGAACGCATGCAGACTCTAGAAAGCGGAGAGAGTTAAAAGACTTAAAGGACATTTTTGGGGCATTCATGGATAACAACTGAATGATTCAGATGTTTCAAAGACTTTTAGAAAAAGTCAGTTCTTTAGAGACTGATGAGCAGAAGGTGCTTCAAAAGGTGCTCCATGTTTTCAACAAAATCCAGTTTGCTTTGTATCTTGAGTTTTTTTTTTTTTTTTTAAAAATACGCTGCTGCAACTCAGCAAGTCCTTTGCTTTAAATAAAATTAACAAAGCATAAGTAATAAAGTTGATTCTGAAAATAAAGCTTTACAGGTAGTTTTTGTTTCACGTCTTTTTCTGTTTCGCTTTGCTTGTAGCCCTACTAATCAGATGCCTAGATTCGTCTTCAGTTTTGTGATATACTGAATGCTTTTTGCCTTTACTTTTTTTTATTTTTTGTTGTGCTTTGCAACATTGCATTATGGAAACACTTCGGTGTTTCGCTGTAAGATGTAAATAAGACATGTTTTACATCTTTAAAAACAATCAATAAAAACTCCATCTTAATAAATTTTATCAAGCATTGAAAACGTCTCCTGTTATTATTTGGTCAGTGTTGTCCTGTTTTCAAGTATAAGATGTTCTTTAAGATATTTGTTGTATAATATGCTGTGTTTGTGTCAGGCAGATTTGTGTTTAGCTCTTTTGATATTTGTTAGGTTGGCAGATCAGATATGGCCTGTGGCAGCATTTATTCTAAGGACTGGGTAAGGATAAACACACGAATGTAACCTCTGTGTTACATTATGAGGACATGACACCTCTTTCTTTTCTAAATATATCTAATCTCTGCCCTTTCAGGTGTGGTGTCTGTCAGCTTTGAAGAAGACGAAGATGGAAATCTGTGTTTGATAGCTTATCCTTTAAATGGGGACCAAGACAACCTGGAAAATGTAGACTATTCAGAATGCAGTGAGCCTAAGAGTAAACTTTCCAGATGGTCTCATAAAAAAGCTCTCATGTTAGAAAACGATAACCTTACGAAGGAAAGACTTCGGCAGCACAGAAAAGAAGACAAAATGAAAAGGTAATCATCAACCGAGAATGGTGGTCTAAACCCAGTTTTATGTTGTATTTCCCTATAAAGATAATGCATTTTATGCTATGAATGGCAGTTTGGAACTTATACTTTAACTATAAGCTGTCAGACCAAGTGTCTTCTCTGTTGGAGGAAAAATAGAGAGAAATCCTGAATGCCACCCTGTGTCTCAGATTACAGGTACATGTATGGGATCCGTTATCCGGAAACCCATTATCCTGAAAGTTCCGAATTATGGGATGGCTGTCTTTCATAGACTCCATTGTTATTAAATAATTAACATTTTTAAAAGTGATTCCCATTTTCTCTATAATAATAAAACAGTCGCTTGTACTTGATCCAAACTGAGATATAAATAATATTTACTAAATGCAAAACAAGCCTATTGAGTTTATATGATTTTTTTTTAGTAGATTTAAGGTACAGAGATCAAAATTACGGAAAGATGCCTTATCCAGCATACCCCAGGTCCCGAGCATTCTGGGTAATGAGTCCCATACCTTTAGTAGTAATGTAATTGGTGACTGCAGGTTCTTGTCATTGTTAGAGACTTTGGAACATAATTTGCATTTTTACTTTTGGAGAAACCGCTTAGTCTGGCATTAGTGTTATGTAAAGATCACAGCGGGTCATTGAGTTATGTGCAATGAATTTACAAAGAGACCTAATAACATTCATCACTGTTTTATTTACACTATCTCTAAGCAAAAATCATGCAAGGGCTAGAACAAAATGTAATTGAAAAAAAAAAAAAAATAACTCAAACACCGAAATGTTCATCTAAAAGCTACTTTACGAACAAGTTTCTTTTAAGAAACACAGAGAAGTCTATTTGCCCAGAAAATTAATTTGTGTATAATTCTGTCTAAGAGGAAGTTATGGGGATTCAGTGGCTGGAACTGGGCTCTCACTTTCCTTTAATCATAATATAAACCCTTTCCTAAAAAAATCAAGATTAGCTTTACTGCTCTGCTGGAGGGAACTACTTGTATCTTCTTTTAATAACAATTAGCTTGGGTGCACTCTTCTCAATCAGCAGCATTTCTCAGACTGAAAGTGCAATCTGCTTACACTTGTATATTACTTGTTTCACAAGATAAATGCTTGCTGCAAGGTGAGCATTTACTTTACTTTAGCTGATTTTGAATATGTACCTTGGTTTAATGCTTTAAAGGGCAAGTTAACTCCAAAATAAAAATGTGTCTAATAAAAGAAAACATTATTTTAAGTTATTTGTACAAACAATTGCTTTTGAAAGCAGTATTTGCTTACCTCCTGGTTTGTTACTTTATAAACAGTGTTGCAAAAGAGACCAGCAAAGACAGGTCTGTTAATCAGCTGCTATGTCTTACATTGTATCAATATTCTGAGCCATCAGGGCAGAGAATAAAAAGCAGTGCTTTAAGGTATGATTAGTTATCGTTAAACCGGAGATTCACACTGATACCAGTGTGAAGGTATTTTCTGGCATTTTGTCGCCTGCACTGGAGGTCATTGAGTGTTGGTTAAAGGAGAAGGAAAGCTACGGAGGCATTTTATTGCCAATAGATTAGCTGCAATAGTGCAAGCTAGAATGCTATATTTATTCTGTAGAAGGTTTTACCATACCTGAGTAAAAAGCTCTAGAAACTCTCTGTTTGTTTAGGATAGGAGCTGCAGTATTAACGTGGTGTGACATCACTTCCTGCCTGAGTCTCTCCCTGCTCTGGGCTCAGATTACAGTAGAGAAGGGAGGGGGTGGGGAAGAGGAGCAAACTGAGCATGCTCTTGCCCAGGGCAATGAGGTTTAAGCTGAAAACAGGAAGTCTGATACAGAAGCCCATGTGTACACATTAGAAGGAAAGAAATGCAGTGTTTCTTTTGACAGGGGCCTCAGAGCAGCATTACTTTGGGGGTTTACTGGTATATTTAGATGGACCTTTCTGTTAAGGCTTACTTAGTTTTAGCCTTTCCTTCTCCTTTAAACATGTACGTAGCATGTTTTACTGTCCTAGCTGCAAGAATTGATAACATTACAGATGGTAATGATTGAAAGTATTCTTCATTTTTTAATGAAAATTAACAAAACATGAACCTCAAAAGCTCAGAAATCTTGTTTCTGATTTATTATTTTGTTCCTTTTTTTTTTTTTTTTATAGCCATAAACTGGATGAAGAATTTGACTGGGTGAAAAACTCTGAAGTTTTATATTACAGCGTGGAGAAAAAAGGGAATGTTAGTTCACAATTCAAGCACAATCCCTGGAGTATGAAATGCCACCAACAACAGCTGCAGCGCATGAAGGAAAATGCCAAACACAGGAACCAATACAGTATCCTTTCAACTACTATGAATGTACTTTTGAGGGTGCAACCCAGAAGAGTATTTAAACTGCTCTGTTAGGGGTTCTTGCAACACAGTGGAAAATGTAATGTAGGTCAGGGGCAACTTGATATTAAAGTCTACAAAAAAGTTGGCTCAAAATAAAACAAGTACTTTTAGCTGAGTGACTAATTGAAAGCTACTCTATATTAATGCATCCATTTCCCTAAGATATTTAGTGTCATGCATTGACCCACCCCAGTAGAATTTTAGCCCCTTTTTCTCTATCCTCAGAAGTGTTAAACTGATATGAATTACGTATATTCCTTAACAACTAAGAATTCATTTTGTTGGAAAACTTGACCTGCCGACACCAAGTTCCATGTGTCTTGGACTTAAAGATGGGTACTCGACAGCACGGGGACGATGCAACCGAGGAAAAGAAAGCCAATCAAATTAGAAAGTGTCAGCAGAGTACATCTGCGATCATTGGCGTGCGAGTGTGTGGTATGCAGGTTAGTAGGGCAGGAAATGTAACCCTTTAAGGTGTGCTGAAAATAGTTATGGTTTGCAGTTTCAGATATTGCCATTACAATTATTTGGGCCAAAGGACCAGAAATTCTGTTTCCAAGCCCTTTGGGGTTATACTTTGCCTTCAAAGGAAAATCGTGACAAGGGCCAGTAAAATCAATCATTCTCATATAGTGACTTTATTTGCCCTGTAATGTGCTAGTACAACAAAGGTGGCCATAGATGCAGAGATCCGCTCATTCGCTGATCCGATCGTGGGCCCTAGGGCCCAATGATCGGATTGCAATGCATCTGAAATGGGCAGTCGGATTGCGGGACTGCATACACGCATAGATGCGATCTGATGGGATTTGTTAACCTGCCCGATCACGATCTGCCCGACAGATATCGATCGGGGAAGCCCGTCGGATGGCACCACCAAAACTCAGTCTGTCAGCAGCTTTTATCGGCCCATGTGTGGGGGCCTTTACCCTGAAATAGTTTTCCATTTGGTTCTTGTCACTAAATACATGAACACATTGATTATAGCTCTTCTGTTCAGTGGTACATGGGGCATTTTGTTGTCCATTTTTTTTTAACCTACAATGATAACATTATATATATCAAATGATCTTTTTTACCCCTTAGAATCAATATGTAAAGACAGTTACAATTATCTAATTATCTTAATTATATGTCTTAAATGTCACTTTGATGTTTGTAGAAGTAAAACCTCCAGCATCCCTCACCATGTTGGTGCCGAAGCTGATGCTTGTAGTAAAATTTCTGACAAAAGTTTAGTGGGGTCCCACATCCTTTGATTATGTATTGAAGGAAAATAGGCTCCCAGAATTAAAAAAAAAAAAAAAAAAAAACAAGGGCAGAAAAATGGAGTAAGGCTATATATGTTTTGGGGACTAGAAAGCAGTTGTATTTCCTGCACCGCTTTATAATATTACTATGAGATATCCTTGTACTTTAGTGCTTACCAAATGTTTCTTTAATTTGCAGGTCTACCAGACTGGAACAGGCCAACTTATGTTTATGAACAAGTATCATGGCAGGAAACTCTCGGTCCAAGGTTTTAAAGAAGCACTTTACCAGTTTTTTCACAATGGCAAGAACCTACGGCGAGAACTTATTGAACCTGTAATAAAAAAACTGACAGAACTTAAAGTAGTTTTAGAGACAAAGGACTCCTATCGCTTTTACTCCAGCTCACTTCTAATTATTTATGATGGAAAAGAAGCACAGGAAGTTCCAATGGACTCAGACCCTGAAGATTTAGAGGATCTGTCCGAGGAGTCGTCGGATGAATCTGCAGGAGCCTACGCTTACAAACCATCCAAGAATAAGCCCTTAGCCAGCACTGTCGACGTCCGAATGATAGACTTTGCACACACCACTTGCAAGTTCTATGGGGAAGACAGCATCGTGCACGAAGGACAAGACACGGGTTACATTTTCGGACTTCAGAACTTAATAGCAATTATTAAAGAAATAAGAGATGAAAATATTGAATAAATATTGGATGCAAACAACATTCGTATGAAGCACTATATTGACTTTTTATATTCCAATCTGATGGCCACGTTTTTGTGGTAGAAATCATTACAGGATCAGATGGGTTTTTCCCCATCATAACGGCAAATGAGGGCATTTACTTACAGCTGTGCTGAAAAATATCACTGATTTGTTTGTCTATTTATTTCAAAGGTTTCTAAAACATTCCGATCTGATGATTCAAATACCTCCTGTTACACCAGCGTGTATGTTCTAATATTCCTTTTCTTTTGTTTGTTTGTACGTGACGCAGCGCTCACACATGGACAATGTTCCGTGTATGACCGAAATAGCAAACCTTTTTGTTACATTAAAGAGGCTCAAATGTTGCCTGAATGACAATATTTATAACACAGTGTGCAGGAATCAATATGAAAAAGCATTAATGGAAGCTATGCTACAGAGGACAGCTCTATGTGGCGTCGTAATTCGCTACCTATATACAAATTTCTTATTTATTTGGCCACATGCCTTGTTACAATATCAGTGGAGCATTATATAATGGATATTGTGCCTTTTTGCCAGAACAAGATCATTAATGCCAAATTCTAGCAGTTTATTACTATTACCAGCGGTAAAATGTCAAACAGGAACCAGGAATTCACTTTAACTGTGATCTATTTCATTTGCACTTTGGCTCCGTCGAATATCTTGTTTAAACGAAATACTTCTATTTTGTGATAGAATTCTGCAATGGGAACAGTTAAAGAAACAAATACCCAGTTTGTTGCTGTAGGAGAGGTCCCTGTTATAGCCCAGCTGTGGCATGGTTAGAGGAGAAAAATGACAAACATGGAAAAAAAGGTGATTTTTTTTTTATTATAGATCCAAATCAGTTGTCAGAAATCTTTTAAATGTCACCAATTATTTGTTTTCCGATCCTTTTGATTTAATTCACATACTGTTTCAACAATTGGCTGTTAAGATAGGCCCGTGTTTTCTCAAATTCCTGCAGTTGGCGGGAATGAAGCAATGTCAGTCCTAGATGATTCAAGTCCGTAGGTTGGAGGTTTAGCAGCAATATGTTGGGTCGCATTCACATTCAACTTCTGCAGGACGTAACACAGAGAATTCTGCAGGAGATACTTCATCGCTTCTACTTCTTTAATGCACACTTTCTGCAGTCCATACCCGTGTTCGTTTAATGAGCAATGGAGAAATTTGTGTTCTTATAATAGTAAATAAAATCTCTTCTATGACTTATAACTATGCTGTAAGGGATGTGTTTTGTGTACCACAACGGACAGGAAAACGATACCACCAAAATGAACATTTAAGCAACAGTTTACATCATATTAAGTGGCATATTAAAGAATCTTACCAAACTGGTCTATATATTTAAAGGGATACTGTCATGGGAAAAAAACATTTTTTCAAAATGAATCAGTTAATAGTGCTGCTCCAGCAGAATTCTGCGCTGAAATCCATTTCTCAAAAGAGCAAACAGATTTTTTAATATTCAATTTTGAAATCTGACATGGGGCTAGACATATTGTCAATTTCCCAGCTGCCCCTGGTCATGTGACTTGTGCCTGCACTTTAGGAGAGAAATGCTTTCTGGCAGGCTGCTGTTTTTCCTTCTCAATGTAACTGAATGTGTCTCTGTGTGAGACATGGGTTTTTACTATTGAGTGTTGTTCTTAGATCTACCAGGCAGCTGTTATCTTGTGTTAGGGAGCTGTTATCTGGTTACCTTCCCATTGTTCTTTTGTTTGGCTGCTGGGGGGGAAAAGGGAGGGGGTGATATCATTCCAACTTGCAGTACAGCAGTAAAGAGTGATTGAAGTTTATCAGAGCACAAGTCACATGACTTGGGGCAGCTGGGAAATTGACAATATGTCTAGCCCCATGTCAGATTTCAAAATTGAATATAAAAAAATCTGTTTGCTCTTTTGAGAAATGGATTTCAGTGCAGAATTCTGCTGGAGCAGTACTATTATCTGATTCATTTTGAAAAAAAATGTTTTTTTCCCATGACAGTATCCCTTAAAGTAAATATTGCCCTTTTACATCTCTTGCCTTGAGCCACCATTTTGTGATGGTCTGTGTGCTGCCTCAGAGATCACCTGACCAGAAATACTGTAACTGGAAGAAGAGATGAAGCAAAAGACAGAACTCTGTCTGTTAATTGGCTCATGTGACCTAACAAGTTTGCTTTGTTTGTGTGCACAGTGAATCGTAAGAGCCCCTTATTTTTTAAAATGTCAGTTTTCTATTTATGATTACCCAATGGCACATACTACTAGAAAAGTATATTATTATGAAAGTGGTTTACAGGGTTTTACATATGAGCTGTTTTATGCAATATCTTGTTATAGAGACCTACATTATTTAAGGGTATAGTTTTCCTTTAATATGTATTGGCATAACCACTTGCATATGGTCTAACATGAGCAAAAGATAATCCAGCAAGCCACAACAACCAATCAGATGTTGCTTTTCTTTTGTCTCACTTCAGTAGGTTTCTGACACAGAAGACACGTTTGCCTATGTTGCCTGACATTGCCTTTATTTGGATGGTTTTAGCTTGTGTGTATGTGTGCAGGTAGGCCTCATTTACATATCAAAGAATTAGGACAACAAGCATGTCCAGTATGCGACCCTCGGGTTATTTACGCAGGCTCTGGCTTCTGTTTCCAGTTATGTGAGGTATGGCTGACTGAAATTAAAGGGATACTGTTTTCCCATGTTCAGACCTCCCAGGTGTCGTTTCAATAAAACACAAACATGACGGCACATAATGCCCCTTAATAATGTGATGCAATCAGGACCCCTAATTTACAGAACGCCAATAATGAGTAGGTCTCATGCATAACTCAGGTTCTTTTATACCTCCAGCATGTGGTGGTGCTTACACTCAAGATTGCAGCTCAGAGGCCTTTCTCATTAAAGGAGAACTAAACCCTAAAAATGAATGTGGCTAAAAATGCCATATTTTATATAGTGAACTTATTGCACGAGGCTAAAGTTTCAGCTTGTCATTAGCAGCAATGATCCAGGACTTCAAACTTGTCACAGGGGGTCACCATCTTGGAAAGTGTCTGTGACACTCACATGCTCAGTGGGCTCTGATTGGCTGTTGAGAAGCTAAGCTTAGGGCTCGTCACTAATTATCCAGCAGAAAATGAGCTTCCCCTGTAATATAAGCTGATGCTACAGGTTTGCTGATTATTAAATTCTGATGCTAATTGCACTGGTTTCTGTGCTGCCATGTAGTAATTATCTATTAATTACTAATCAGACTTATATTGTGACATTTCTATTCTATGTGTACTGTATATTGTGAGTGGGTCCCTAAGCTCAGTAAGTGACAGCAGCACAGAGCATGTGCAGTGAATCAGCAGAAAAGAAGATGGGGAGCTACTGGGGCATCTTTGGAGACATAGATCTTTACTGCTAAAGGGCTGTGGTTGCCTTGGGCTGGTACAGAAGCACAAAACTTAATGTACAACATTTCTAGCTACTTCTTTAGTTCTCCTTTAAGGGGGGCAGATCTAAGATGCCATATTGGCCCCTTCAGACCAGATTGGCAGCTTCTCTGCCCATGTACTGTATGTCCTCTCTCCAACATTTCTGTCTGAAAAGCAACCAGACCTCTATCATGTGGGTCCTGCCAGGCAAGTACTGTGACAGCTCATTAATGCGGCCCATGGTCCTGTATAGGCATCTGCTTGATCCAAATGTTGGGCCAGTTGCTGAACAATTGGATCAGCCCTATTTGGGCCAGGGATAGTATTCTATTTTTGTTTTAGGGCTGAACTTCACTGTGTTGCTTGTTCCAATGTGATGCGAGGAAGCAGATGTGACGAGACGTATGTGCCGAATATAATGTAAGTAATAGGAATGTCGGACCTACAAGCAGCGTACATACAACACGTCTGTCGGATGCGTATGTCACACGTTGCGTCTTCATCAGAGTGTCGTGTCAGATGCACGCAGCTTGTAGGTCCCACATTACTATTACTTACATTATATTCGGTGCATCCGTCTCGTCGCATCCGCTTCTTATAGCGTTGGATTGGTAGAAGCAGTACCCTGTGGTTCAGGCCTTATACAACCTGTTCTAGACTTATGGCAGATTCACTAACGGGCGAATTTTCACCAGCGTCAGCCTGGCGATAGAGTGTGAATGACCGATAGTGACGGTCCCATTCGCTAGTGAATTGGCGATGTCCCTGATGGTGGCAACGTTGGTGAAAAGTCGCTAGCGTTATCCACTTTGCTCTTTAGTAAATCTTCCCCGTAGTTTCTCTGTACTGGCTGTAACAAAACCAGGGTCTGACCTAATAAGAATCCTATTTACTCTTCCCCATCCCAAGTCATGTTAATACACTTATAATATCTCCACAGATGTGTTAATTACCAGGTCATTATGGACTCAGTAATGTTCCTGCAGGAATAACCTGTCAGGGACCCAGAAGCATTGGGGTTAATACGAAGGCACTGGAGGGTTCAGCTGGCAGCAATATACATTCACTCTCACTGCACCCTAAGTTTTCATTGGGCTGGAACAGTAACACCAAAAAATTAAACTCTCTTAAAGCAATGAACTATAGTGTAGTGTTGTGCTGCACTGGTATAACTGGTGTGTTTGCTTCAGAAACTCTACTATAGTTTATATAAACAAGCTGCTGTGTAGCCATGGGGCCAGCCATTCAAGCACAGGATAGACAGTAGATAACAGATAAGTACTACTATAGTTTATATAAACAAGCTGCTGTGTAGCCATGGGGGCAGCCATTCAAGCACAGGATACACAGTAGATAACAAATAAGTACTACTATAGTTTATATAAACAAACTGCTGTGTAGCCATGGGGGCAGCCATTCAAGCAAAGGATACACAGTAGATAACAGATAAGTACTACTATAGTTTATATAGACAAGCTGCTGTGTAGCCATGGGGACAGCCATTCAAGCACAGGATACACAGTAGATAACAGATAAGTACTACTATAGTTTATATTAACAAACTGCTGTGTAGTCATGGGGGCAGCCATTCAAGCACAGGATACACAGCAGATAACAGATAAGTACTACTATAGTTTATATAAACAAGCTGCTGTGTAGCCATGGGGGCAGCCATTCAAGCACAGGATACACAATCGTGTCGGATCAATGCTGTGACACCATCCGCTTACCTTATTTCCGACGCATCCGCGTCGGATCGCTCCAAAATCGTCCGTGTAGTCCTGTCCTTAAAGGGGTGAGGTGGCAACCCTAAACCAGATTGATGAAAACTGCCCACTGAAAGCTGCTAAATAACTGGAAAAAAAAACCCAAATAAAAAAATAAAGCCAGTTGCAAATTGTCTCAGTATATAACTCTCTACGTTGTAATAAAAGTACATTTATTTTCCTGCATAAAAATGAGGCAGACTGCTGCATCTGGCGCTCAGATCACACAAGTTGGATAATAATGTGCAACCTTGTGTGCCAGATGCTTCACTTAAATCTGCTCCACCTTGAATGCGTATGTGTTGGAGCTGACGTGCCACTATTTACCTCCCAGGATCTCCTTGTACATTGAGTAGAAGTGTAGAGTAAACACAGGTACAATATGATGAAATGTACAAAGACCCCAGCCCTGGATATATAGTAAGGATTCCATGTTATTTGTGTTCCATAACTTGGTCAGGGTCCCCACTAGTGATGGGCGAATTTGTCCCATTTTGACACTGGCGTTAAAGTCAACGGCCGTCCGAATAATGTTGACGATTGATAGTTTTGACTCGATTAACTTTTTCGACGCACGTCGGATGGGACTAAAAATCCCGTTGGATCGTGGCCACAACTGTTCGTTGATGCGGTCACGCAATCTGTCCGCCCGTTTACCTCTGTTCTGATCCGATCATTGGGCCCTAGGGCCCACGATCAGATCAGCCGGATATTGCCCCCCTCAAGGTGGGCATATCGGGGAGAGATCCGCTCGTTTGGCAACATCCCAAACATTCAACATAACAGATCCCATACTTGTACCTTGTACTTGATCCCATCTAAAGGTGGCCATAGACGTAAAGGTGGCCATAGACTTAAAGATCCGCTCGTTTGGCGACATCGCCAAACGAACGGATCTTTCCCCGATATGCCACTAAACTGCGTGGCTATATCGGGGGTAATTCGAGCGTTCGGCCGTATGGCCGAACAATCGAATTACGATGCGCCAAGCGGCTCCGACGGGTCGGTCGGGTAAAAATCCAACCTTCCCGATCGATATCGTGGCCAGATATCGATCGGGAAGACCCGTCGGAAGCCCCCGTACACGGGCAGATAAACTGTCAAATCGGTCCAAACGACCAATATCGGCAACTTTATCTGCCCGTGTATGGCCACCTTAACAGTTATGATCTTTCTTGGAAAAGATCTTTCCAAGAAAGATCGTTCGTTTCAATACACACGTGTAGAGCTGAATCGGCAGATATACTGGTAGATATACGGGAAGAAACAATAGAATTCTACCTGTATCTGATGATTCAGCACTAACAATGGGCGATGTTTGGCTCCCTTCAAAGGCACCCGATCAAAATTTTCCGTCCAGCCCGATCGACGAGCCGACCGATATCCAAGTCTTCTGCCGATATCGGTCGGCTCTTTTTCCACCATACACGCAACGAATATCGGACGAAAATTCGTTTCGTACGATATTATCTGTGCGTCTATGGCCACCTTAAGCTATAATTAATGCTGATTGGATGCTAAACCAGCCTATTGCGTTTATTTCATGTTTACATGATTTTCTAGTAGAAGATCCAAATTCCGGAACCATCAGTTATCCTGTCCCTATATTGTTATAGATATTTAGGAACTTCATCTCTACTGACCATCACTCCCACAGCAGGAGCATTTTTGGGGGGGAGGGTCTTACATCCAGACAATAGTTATTCAGTACACAGATCTACTGATGTAGATGCCCTTTATGTTGCTGGCAGAGACAAGCACACTGGTTGTTGCTAATTGATAGCAGCCCTTTGATATTCATCAGAAGAAAGAAAGAGTTCATGTGAGGAGCGTACCTGGTGGTCTAGTGAGGGGACGGCAGGGACGCCCGCCGCGTCGAGTGGCTTCCATTAGCGCAAAAAATTTAAAGGCGCTGGCGTGAAAATTCAAACACTATTTAAAGCCCATTAGGGCTGTGGGACCTTGCCCGTCATAGGATCTTGTTCCTGGTGCTTTGTGAGCTTATTATTATTATTCGGATTCTGTTTTTGACCCCTGCCTGGCTATACGATTATCCTGACTTCCATATCTGACCCTTGCCTGAATATCGACTACCCTTCTGCTGAACCCTGTGATTGATTACTCAGTTTGACCTTTGCCTGCCTGATTACGATTGACTTCTGAGTGCCTCGACCCGGCCTTTTCTGACGACGATTCTGGTTTCTTGTTTTGTACCATGACCCTCGGCCTAAAGACTCTAGCTAACAGTCGTGCCCCTCTGCCTATCCAGAACCTCTAGCCTTGCACCTCTCGTTTAAGTCCTGGTGGCATCCAAGTAGCTGAGGGCTCCTCCCGAGGCCAAAGGTGGTCACACTACAGGTGAAGCACGAGCCGAGACCAGGGTGCTTGCCAGTTGTTTTGGTGTTGGGTGCCGACCGTGACAGTTCAGTCATGCCTGCTGTGCTACTCTGCTTTACAAGGTAGAGGAGACGCCCGTGTTTAGGGGGTCCTGAGTAGTGCAGTTTGGTGGGGGAGGGGCACTGGGGATTGGGCAAGAGAATCATACCAACAGTAAGGTTGATAGTGAGTGGCATTAGTATTAGTTCATTTATAGGAGTGGTTATATGTAATAGCTAATTCTTTGCAACTTTTCACATTTATTAATATCTTCTTCATCTGACTCTTTCCAGATTTCCAATAGGTGTCACTGACCCCTTCAGTTAAAAAAAATATTGAATTCTGATGCTACCGTTTTATTGTTATTGTTAGCTAACAGCCAAAACACTAATCCATGCCCTTGTCTTTTCCCGTTTAGACTATTGCAAGCTCCTCACTACATTTCTTCTCTTGTCTCGCTATACGTTCCTGGTCTTCTTCTCTGCTTTTCTCAGAGCCACCTTCTCTTCACACCATCCACATCCACTGCCGCCTCTGGTCTCAAACCCTTCTATCTTGCTGCTCCTTCCCTCTGGAATCCTCTCTCAATCTCTTCAAGAAAAAACTAAGAGTCTACCTTTTGGATCACTAGGACATTAGCCTAGTCCTGTCCTTACTGACTATGCCTTACCTTGTGCACTTTTTCATATGCAATTTGTACCTTTACTTTTTACTTTACTTTTAGATACAGGTATAGGATCCCATATCCGGAAACCCGATATCCAGAAAGCTCCAAATTACGGAAACGCTGTCTCCCATAGACTCCATTTTATCCAAACAATCCAAATTTTTAAAAATGATTTCCTTTTTCTCTGCAATAATAAAACAGTAGCTTGTACTTGATCCCAACTAAGATATAATTAATCCTTATTGGAGGCAAAACCATTATTTAATGTTTAAATGAATTTCTAGTAGATGTAAGGCATGAAGACCCAAATTACAGAAAGATCCATTATCCGGAAAACCCCAGGTCCCGAGCATTCTGGATAACAGGTCCCATACCTGTATATTATTATTTTATGCATTGTACAGTAGTGATGTGCAGGTCAGGTAAAACCCACACCCGACCCGGACCTGGCCTCCCTCCACCCGCACCCGCCCAAGTCTGACTTCCGTATTCCTTTTATAGACCCGCCCCACCGATTACATCAGAAAAGGGGCGGGGCAGGCAGGCAAACGGCTATAAAACCGGAACCAGGAAGTCGGAAGCCGGCAGTGCCGACCTGCGGGTAAACCTGCGAGTATTGGGCCGGCCCGCACATCGCTATTGTACAGTGCTGCGGCTCTTTAACAGCGCTTTACAAATAATTATACATACATAAATCTTTCTATTCAGGCCTCTCCTGTTCATATTCTAGTCTCTCATTCCAAACGGCTGCCTGGTTGCTAGGGTAATTTGAACGCTTACTGGAGAGCTGCTGAATAAAAAGCTAAATAACTCATAAAACCATAAATCATAAAAAATGAAGACAGTCCCATTAAACTTCCTTACTAGTGGTGAGCGAAAGTTTTGCCAAGTTTAAAATTACGCCCATAGACCCCGATGGGTGAAAAAATTGTCACGCAACAAAAAAATTTTGTCGTCCATAGACTTCAATGCATTCAATTTTCGCCATTTTGCTAATTTACTGCGAAACGGGTCAGATTCTCCCATCATTAATCCTTACATGTAAACCTCCTTGACTCTAAGGGAAATGGTACAGGTATCACTTTGACACCTGCGGGAGAAAGCTTTTCTTATGATCAGCGTGTCAGTGTCCAAAAATACGTTTTAATCAAGAGGAATGGGACTCACAACATGGAAATATAGGGGCGACAAGCCTAAAAATGTTCAGCCTGGGGAAGTCACATATATATATTATTCGTATATATAATATGGATGAATGGGTTTGTAGATCTTTTGTCCTTATTATCACATCCTGCGGATTCAGATTTACAGATTTCCATTGTACCTATGTTCTATTCTGCTCTCGTTATTTTTGTTTTATTTGCAAGTGCCCTGTACAAATACAGGCATTGGACCTGTAATCCAGAATGCTCGGGACCTGGAGCTTTCCGGATAACGGCTCTTTCCATAATTTGGATCTTCATACCTTAAGTCTACTAGAAAATCATGTAAACATTAAATAAACCCAATAGGCTGGTTAATATAAGGATTAATTTTATTATCACAAGCAACTCTTTTATTATTACAGTGAAAAAGGAATTCATTTCTAAAAGATTATTTGATTATAATGGAGTCTATGGGAAACAGCCTTTCCGTAATTCTGATCTTTCTGGATAATAGGTTTCTGGATAATGGATCCCATACCTGTATATACCAGAGAAAGTGGAACATGGAAAATGGGCTGAGCTGATAAATCAGTGGGTTCCCAGCTGGTTTCCATATTCCGGAATTGCAATGGGAGTAAATGTGGTATCTCGTGAGAGGGAAAACTCCAGACTGGAGGAACGTGATGTGCTTTGCAGAACTATTTAACACTTGCCTGTTTATGGAGTTTGGAAATACTTTTGCCGTGGGGCTATTAGTGGCAGAGGAAAGGTCAGACGGCAGGGCTAGTGACACACTCCAACTTCCCACAGCAAAGAAAAACATGGGATCACTTTTGCTTCTGCTAGAATGTCTTTTGCTAGAATGTCTTCCAGCTCCTGGAGCAGAGGCTTGTGATGGATACACATTAGGGCTCATTTAGAAACACTGGGCAGATTTGCACCTGGGCAGTTACCCATAGCAACCAATCAAAGGTTTGCTTTCATTGTTCAACCTGCAGGTGGCTGAAAAAAGCCAGTTACTGATTGGTTGCCATGGGTTACTGCCCAAGTGCAAAGTTTCCCGGTGATTATAAATGAGCCCCGCTGACCATTTCACATCACAAGCACAGCCACTGGTCATCTTACTCATTTTTATTGAAGCTAAAGGCGTGCTTCACTCACCCTAAGGGGCACATTTACTTAGCTCGAGTGAAGGATTCAAATGTAAAAACTTCGAATTTCTAAATCGTTCGACTATTCGACCATTCGATAGTCGAAGTACTGTCTCTTTAAAAAAAAAACTTTGACTACCTACTTCGCCACCTAAAACCTACCGAGCACCAATGTTAGCCTATGGGGACCTTCCCCATAAGCTTTCAAAGTAATTTCTGATCGAAGGAAAATCGTTCAATCGATGGATTAAAATCCTTCGAATCGTTCGATTCGAAGGATTTAATCATTCGTTTGAACGAATTTTCCTTCGATCGTTCGATCGAAGTAAATGCGGTAAATTCTTCGACTTCGATATTCGAAGTCGAAGGATTTTACTTTGATGGTCGAATATTGAGGGTTGATTAACCCTCGATACTCGACCCATAGTAAATGTGCCCCCAAGTGTTATGCACACACAGTGCTAGGGGTGCAATTGGACTTAGTTCCGAATCTCCAGGTTATCCGGCCCATAAGGCGCCAGGGAAAACAGGATTCTTCAGAACCACCTTCGTCCGAAGGCTAGGGTGGAACCCTTTATCTCCGACCCCCCAGCCTAAAGGCAATGACGGGGGGCAAGGGTCTTCGTCTTCAGATTCTCTTTGCTGCAAGGCTAGGGGAACCCCTTTATCCTTCTCTCTCTAGCCAGAAAGCATGAAGAGATCTGAAACCAATGGACCTCCAAAAAGGTCCCAGCAGAGTGTGCGCCCATAACAGGACCAGGTTCAGGGTCATCTTACTCATCCTATACATGCTCCAAAAATATGGGAGAAAAGGTCTTGGTTGTCATCTTTAGGGATGTACCTCTTCAATGAATCCTACCAGGTCAAACTCACAGTAAGGTTTGTAAGGCATGATGGGAACTGATATTCAAATCACTGTGGAATATGATAAAACTATGTATGTGTATAAAGAATAATAAAACATTCAGATTTTTTGCTAGAAAGCACAATATTTTCAATAAAATCTACCTTCACCATAATGTCCGTTAATAACATGGGATAATGAAATAGGCTAAAGTTTGCCTGCATCTTGTATCCCATAGCAACCAACAAGAGGTGTGTTTTCAGCTAATAAATGCTACAGGTTGATTCAGGGCCGCCATCAGGGGGGGACAGGGGGGACAAGCGTACCGGGCCCGGGCATGAAGGGGGGCCCGGCAGCGCTGCATTTTTTTGAAGATCCGGGCCCCCCTTACGAGCGCCCGAGCCGTACGTCTTGCCTCTTCAGTGCCGAATGCGGAAGTGCCGAAAAGCCGAAGCCGATGCGACGAAAAGACCCGAAGTCACGGAAAAAGCCGAAGTCACGAAGCGCCGAAAAGACCCGAAGTCACGAAAACAGCCGAAGCCGAAGTCCTGAAGCAGCGCAAAGACCCGAAGTCACGAAAACAGCCGAAGCCGAAGTCCTGAAGCGGTGAAAAGACCCGAAGTCACGAAAGGAGGCGAAGTTGAAGTACTGAAGCCATGAGTTCAATTCTACTGAACACCAGTTTGTGTTTTTTTTTTTTTTTAATCCCCTGGCCACCAATGTATTATTTTAATATTCTATAGGCCCCTGCCACCAATCTTTTTTTTAAAACTTTTGTTTTTGGGGCCCCAATTTTTTTTTTAACTCGTAAGGGGCCCCTTGCCACCATTGTTTTTTTTTGGGTTTTTTTTTAAAAAAAAAAAATTAATTTTCTTTTTGGTGGCCCCAAATTTTTTTAACTTGTAAGGGGGCCCCTGCCACCAGTTTTTTTTTTTTTTCAAAAAAAAATAATTTTTTTTTTAAATTTTTTTTGGGGCCCCAATTTGTTTTTAACTTGTAAGGGGGCCCCTGCCACCATTTTTTTTTTTTTCAAAAAAATTTTTTTTTCAAAAAATTTTTTTTTTGGGGCCCCAATTTGTTTTTAACTTATAAGGGGGCCCCTGCCGCCAATGTTTTTTTTTTTTTTTTCAAAAAAAATTAATTTTTTTTCAAATTTTTTTTTGGGGCCCCAATTTGTTTTTAACTTATAAGGGGGCCCCTGCCGCCAATGTTTTTTTTTTTTTCAAAAAAAATTAATTTTTTTTCAAATTTTTTTTTGGGGCCCCAATTTGTTTTTAACTTAGAAGGGGGCCCCTGCCACCAATGTTTGTTTATTTTTTAGTTTTTTTTACATTTTTTTTTGTTGGGGCCCCAAGTTTTTTTTAACAGGGGGCCCCTGCCACCAATGTTTTTTAAAAAAAAAAAAATTTAATTTTTTTTTTTTGGGGCCCCAATTTTTTTTATAAGGGGGCCCTGACCATCAATAGCTTTTTACAACTTGTGTGGGGGGGGGTTACTTTTTAGCGCTGATGTCTGTGTGGTCTTTTAACTGCGATGTGGGCGGGATATGGGGCGGAGCTTGGTCGTCAGTGTGGGCGGGGCCCAGGGGGCCCCAAAAATTTTGTTGTACGGGGCCCCGTGATTTCTAATGGCGGCCCTGGGTTGATTGGTTGCTATGGGTTATTAGACTAGTAGCAAACTTTGGAGCATTTATTACATTATCTCACATGGATGCTGCCCAAGTAAAGTGTTAAAAGATGTCAAAGCAGGTCCTTCCTTTTTTTTTTTAAATTTTCTTTGTGTTAACAAGTTCTTTTTTATAGAATACACCCTTTGTCTTGCAGTAAAGAATAATAACTTAGGCAGTGTCAGATAGGGTTGCCACGCCCCCCGGTTTTAACCCTGGCAGCCTGCCTGTACCTGCCTGGTTTTTCAAATTAAGAAAACTGAGCAGAATTCTCCTCGACTGACTTGGCGATTGACCAATCACTGATCGCCATGCCATAGCCCCACCCCAATGATGTCATCAGCTCTGCCCCACAGCAGCACTGCTCCGCCCCATGACATCCCTATCCAGCCCCCTGCCCTGACTTCGCTGCCCTGAAAGGTGGCAACCCTAGTGCTGGACTGGTCCACTAGGACACATGGAGATATCCCAGTGGGCCCCACCTTTGAATGGTCCACCTTTGCAGCTTGGAGGGGAGGCCTGAGAAGTTGGCTGCAGAGGCAGCAGTCTGACATTAAATAGCTCTTTGCAAAGGTTTTGTGAAGACACCAAATATGGTTCCTGTTCAAATGGACCGCAAGTAGTGTTGCCACCCAGCCGGTATTTTACCGGCCTAGCCGGTAAAACACCAGCCAAGGCCGGGATTACAAATTTACCGGCAATGTAGCTGCCGGTAAATTTGTAATACACTTAAAAAAAGCCCATGGCCTGCCCCCAGCCTGCTCCAAACTTACCTTTTTTCCTGGACTTCTTGCCAAATTCACGTGTTTGGCTCCGCCTCCTTTGACGTCACCAGCCAATAGCGTGCCACGGCCCAGCCCCCTTTATCGTCACGGCCCCGCCCCTTTAAGACCGTCCCCTCCACCTGCCAGTTAAGGTTTTTTTAAAAGGTGGCAACCCTAACTGCAAGTCTGTCTGACCCAGGATGTAAGCACCAAGGATCAGTACCGTAACTAGGGGGCGTATGGCCCAGGTGCAGGCCATGCAATCGGGACCCCCTCCGGAGGAGATTTTTTTCGGCGGATTCGCCTCAGCATGAACCGCCAATGGGCCCTAGTACGATCACAACCCCTACACCCTTGGTGGTTCCGCCACTGCCAAGGACAAAGCTGGCACTGGGGAAAAGGCAAGAAAGACAAATGTCCCATGGAGTGGTATCAGAAGGATGAACCTATTAGTCAAGTACAAGTTAGGGCAGGCAGTGATTAGAATAGTCAAAACAGGCCAAGCACCAATGATCAGGGGTGATCCTGGACCCTGTGCCGCCCTGACTTTGCAACTGCCACCTCCCTCTTTCCCCATGCTCATCTTTTTGGCACCTGCGGGGTCCTGGGGGGTCTTGATGCTAGCGCAGAAAAGTGCAGTTACCCTAGAATAGTCAAATGTCTTGTATAAATAAAATGTCACCTTTGGTAACCAGTGGGGTTGCTCCACTTGCCTCATTGATGCATCGCCCCTATCAATAATGTAGAGCAGCCAGGAACTTAAGGTACAAAGACCTACAATCAGGCATTGAAACGGGGTCCAGACGGTCCTTTTATGTGGTGATGTCACAATATGGTGTTGACATCAAAGCAGCTGGCACTGATCTCTGTGTTCAGTGAGATTTTCAAAATGCAGCTTCAATAATGCCATGTGAGACATAGGTGTGCACACTTGCACTACTACCATAACCCACAGCAACCAGTCTTAGGGGTGAAGTTAGAGATCACCACAGTCCTCTAGAGTGAAATTCTGCCACTCTCCATTCATTTCTATGGGATTTTTAAAGGAGTATTTATTGATGGGTGAAAGTGAAAGTTCATCCTTTGATAAATAGCCTTTCAAAATCCCATAGAAATAAATGGAGAGAGGCAGAATTTCACTCTAGAGGACGGTGACGATCTCTAACTTCACTCTTTGATAAATATACCCCTTAGACTTCTTGAATATGACAGCTGCCACTCCTATGTTTACATAAGGGCACACCATCAGCTATGACATGACCAGTACATAGGGTTACCACCTTTGTGCGGCTCGCGATCCAGGCAGAACCATGATGTCCCCGGGGTTGGTCAGTGATGTTGTGGGCAGGGCGGGCTATGGCATGTGGGCAAGGCTATGGTGTGGCAATCAGCGATTGGCTGATTACCATGCCAATCAGGGGAGATCCTGCCCGGTTTTCTTTTTTTGGAAAACTGGGCAGCCTGTCTTGAACAGGGCAGCCCTTCTGAAAACAGGGCTGTCCAGGTCAAATCCAGACAGGTGGCAATCCTAACAATACATTGGGAACAGTAAAAGATAAATTGGTTTATGTGCCCTTTAAATCGTGCCTGCCTCTTTATCAGTTAAATGCCATTAAAAGTGCCTGGCACAGTATTTGCTGTAACTTTTCCCTTGCATGTTGTACTATTATTAAGACACCTTTTATATGGGGGTCAGTTACCCAGTATGAACATATACCTCTGAACCGGCTTCTCATGTCAGACATTGAGACTGCTCATATTACCCAGCAACATGTTATTCCGTGTGCTTCCCAATCCAACAGGATTAGACTACAGAAGGCCACGGGCGCTATGAAAATAGGACTGAAATAGTGATGAGGGTTAGTCACTCCAGTCATCACTAAATAAGGACCACTCATTTTTGTTAGGGTTTAATAAGTAAAGGTTATTAAGGGTTAGGAGGGCAGATGGGCCGTTGTCATTTCTCGGGGTTCATAAACAAGATTAGTTTGTCCGTAGTGCAGATATTACATGTACACTTTAGAGTTTCTCTCTTGCATTGCTTGTAACTGGGCATCACATGAAATAAAAACATTAAGCTCCGCTGCAAAGCAACACAGATTTTGCCCTGATCCCCCAACAAATCAGTTTGCCTTATTATTCATTATTTGTGCACAGGACAAACCCACTTGAGCTGCTCTTTGGCATCTGCCCTCACCAAAGTATTAGAGACGTAGCCAAAAATACTGGCCCTTTATCAAATAAATCACACTTGCATTTCTCTATCAGGAGTGAGGTCTTCCCTCTTTCAGTTGGTGATGGATGATGTGAGCTGAAAGAGACCTGTTGTGCCTTATGACTCATAATCAACTCTCTTGAATCTGTTCTTTGTCCTCAAACAAATGTTCAGTCCGATCTTTGATCACCTTGGTCTTGGGTCTATGTCCATTGAGATTAATACAGCGCCATGGCCTCAAACTTCTTCATTACTTTGCTTGCAGCGGACATAGGAATAGGAATAAAGGGATACAGTCACAGGAAAACAGTTTTGTTTAAAATGAAATCAGTCAGAATCCGGCAAAATGCACTGAGATGGAACAATATTTGTTGGTTTAAGATTGATTTAAGATTAACTTTTTAAAGGAGAACTAAACCCTAAAAAATAATGTATAATAACCTATAAATAATAGGTGCATTGGCCAGGGTGTGTATCATGGGGGGAGGGGTATTGTGTAGTGGCCAGACTGTGCAGGGGCCCCTTGAAGTCAAGTTTTCCAGTGGGCCACAGAGACCCCAGTTTTACACTGTTGGTGCACTTGTGGGGTCGGTCAATTATCGCTGACCACTTGTGTGACTGTTTGTATAGTTGTTAAAGGGATACTGTCATGGGAAAAAACATTTTTTTCAAAATGAATCAGCTAAAAGTGCTGCTCCAGTAGAATTCTGCACTGAAATCCATTTCTCAAAAGAGCAAACAGATTTTTTAATATTCAATTTTGAAATCTGACATGGGGCTAGACATTTTGTCAATTTCCCAGCTGCCCCAAGTCATGTGACTTGTGCTCTGATAAACTTTAATCACTCTTTACTGCTGTACTGCAAGTTGGAGTGATATCACCCCCTCCCTTTTCCCCCCCAGCAGCCAAACAAAAGAACAATGGGAAGGTAACCAGATAGCAGCTCCCTAACACAAGATAACAGCTGCCTGGTAGATCTAAGAACAACACTCAATAGTAAAAACCCATGTCCCACTGAGACACATTCAGTTACATTGAGAAGGAAAAACAGCAGCCTGCCAGAAAGCATTTCTCTCCTAAAGTGCAGGCACAAGTCACATGACCAGGGGCAGCTGGGAAATTGACAAAATGTCTAGCCCCATGTCAGATTTCAAAATTGAAGGTAAAAAAATCTGTTTGCTCTTTTGAGAAATGGATTTCAGTGCAGAATTCTGCTGGAGTAGCACTATTAACTGATTGTTTTCCGATGACAGGATCCCTTTAAATAATAGAATACCCCCCTAAAATGTTGCATTTGGTGCAAACCAGTAAGTCCTCGCTGTGGCTGGCTTTCTGGTTGCCTTTAAATCCAAGGTTTCAGCATTTGCAACTGTTTTAAAAGTGCCAATCCTGTTTGATGTTGGAGCGGTGACTCATTGAAAAGACTTAGTGCCTCATTTTAATAGAGGTGCTAAGCAGATCTGGCCGTTCTCCTGATGGCTTCTCATCACAGGAATGGGATATTAGCAGGTGACAACAGACAGAGCTGCTTAACACGATAGTCTCCATGTTGTTATTTGTTCCTATTAACCCCCAAACCCAGGTCAAATATTCTATTATTTAAAGGGATACTGTCATGGAAAAACAGTTTTTTTCCAAAACACATCAGTTAATAGTGCAGCTCCGGCAGAATTCTGCACTGAAATCCATTTCTCAAAAGAGCAAACAGATTTTTATATACCAGTATTCAATTTTTAAATCTGACATGGGGGCTGGACATATTGTCAGTTTCCCAGCTGCCCCAGTCATGTGACTTGTGCCTTCACTTTAGGATGGAATTACTTTCAGGCAGGCTGTTCTCTCTCCTACTTAATGTAACTGAAGGAGTCTCAGTGGGACTTGGCTTTTGCTATTGAGTGCTGTTCTTAGATCTACCAGCGAGCTGTTATCTTGTGTTAGGGAGCTGCTATCTGGTTACCTTCCCATTGTTCTGTTGTTAGGCTGCAGGGGGGGGTAAGGGAGGGGTGATATCACTCCAACTTGCAGTACAGCAGTAAAGAGTGACTGAAATTTATCAGAGCACAAGTCACATGACTGGAGGCAGCTGGGAAACTGACAATATGTCTAGCCCCATGTCAGATTTCAAAATTGAATATAACAAAATCTGCTCTTTTGAAAAATGGATTTCAGTGCAGAATTCTGCTGGAGCAGCACTATTAACTAATGCGTTTTAAAAAAACAAGTTTAGCCATGACAGTATCCCTTTAACTGCGCTGCCTCATCAGCTATTGATAGACAGAGGGGTGTGTGCCTCCAATGGCTTGTGACCAGGAACATTTTTATCATTCCTAGCCAATAGTAGAATGTGCTGCAACTTTTGTGCGTCCAATGTGGACAACACCAATGTAGACATTAAATTGCGCAAAAATTGTGGTAAATGGTGTGTGATTGGTTCGGTGCAAGTCACTTGTGTGTATGTAGCAGGGGCAGATTAATGCACAGGCTCCTATTGGCTATAGCCTAGGGCCCAGTGTGATCAGGAGCCCATCTAGTTTTTTTTCAATTATTATTTCTATTAAGTTTTCTTTCAATATTTATTTTTAATTTGCAATGCTGGGTCACATGAGGGGCACCTGCTGGGAGAAGAAGCAGACAAGGCAACGGCATGTGCCCTGAGGAGTGCAGATCCGGTGATGTCATTGGTGTGCGCCAAACCTGACCCAAAATAGAGAACTTGGGTGCACATGTGCCTGGATCTGCACACATCTGGACATAGCAGCATACCTCCCAAAATTTTGGAGACACAAACATTTTTGCAGGGTGGAGTGTGGCAATTTTTTTGACCATGACCATTTCTGTGGCCACTAATTACCATGTCCATTTTACAAAATTTGGCACGTTATGAAACTCTGAACACATTTCTGTGGTTTTTCTGTGTTATTATAGTTTTGCTAATGAAGGTGAATTGCCCTTTAAGCAGGGCCGGATTTACATAGTGGGCGCCCCTAGGCCCACTGCCGTTCGTCGCCCCTGTCCCCTCCCCTTTATTCGGGCAAATTTTCATCATCAATGGGGAAATTTAAAAAAATATTGTATCTCCAGCCCATCCCCAGTGTTTTTGAACCAAAGTGGGTGTGGTTGGGCATCATGCCGCCCCCCTAAAATCCTGCCGCCCTAGGCCCGGGCCTAGGTGGCCTTTCCACAAATCCGGGCCTGCCTTTAAGCTGTAAGTCTAAGTTCTCCCAAGAGACCTGCTTATCTGAAACTGTTACAAAAGTATCTAAGTATCTATTCTGAGCTCTCTGCCAAAAGCCATCTAAGTAAAAACTTTGTATCTTTTTCTGGCTGTTCAGTGCAAGAGATCAAAGAGAAAGTCAGGACATTTCAGTAACAAATCCAGCACTGCAGGCTGAGCTGAAAAACGGTTGGGAGTTATGGTCAAAGCAGGTGTTTATTCCAGAGATTTTTTTTGCCTACAGTGACACATGCTAAGATTCCGGGCGACAAATAGACTCTTCTTTGGTCGACTAATCTCCCCTAAATGCCTTCCCGCCAGCTAAAATGTAAATCGCCAGTGGGATGGCATTTGGAATGATTCGTTTTCCGAAGTTGTCCGAAATTGCCTCACAAGCAAACTGGGGCGACTTCGGAAAACGAAGCGATCCGAGTGATATCCCGCCGTCGATTTTCATTCTAGCCGGCGGGAAGGCATTAAGGGAAGATTAGTCGCCTGAAGAATCCCCGGAATCTTAGCGTGTGTCACCACCCTTAAGTGTAGAACAAGTAAACCTGGCACAATTCTAACTGCATGCCCAGTGCCATTGATCTGAGTTAAATTCATCAGTGCGGTCATCAATTAATTGGCCTGCAGGCAGTATTGGAGGGTTGCTGAAGTGTAAGTGTCTTGGGTTAGGCCACAGCACACAAACCTGCTATCAGCTCTATTAGCACAAATCAACCTAATTTCCCTACATCTTGAATTCATTTAAGACACCTTGGGTATATATATAAATACTACAAACAAAACATCCAAACTGGAGCCCACCTTATGCGGTGCCTCTAATGTAGGCTGGACAACAAAAAGCTTCAACAACAACAACACAAACACCAAAATACAATAAAAACCCTAAAACAAACATTTTTGTTTTTGCACCAACACCATTATGCTAAATGAATGTTTTATGTCTGTCCCTGAGGAGAGTCCCACTATGTGATTGAAACTTTGGATTATCATATGAACTATTAATAAATGGGCTTTGTTTGTTTGATGACCTGGTAAGTGCAGGACTATTTTCTTTCAATATTAGGAAACGCACAAATTTTTTATGTGCCAGGAATTACAGAACCCAGTACTTTTTCTGGGCTACTCAGTAGATTCCACTGGCTTAAAAGCCATACACTATAAGATCTGCTTGTTTGGTGAGTGGATATTAACCGGATATTCCCAATAACAGCAGAACGATACCACGTTAATCCGAATGTTAAACCCTAGGGTTTAACAATCAGATTACAACTAAGAGAATGTATGCCAACGGGTCGTAGGGCCGCATCAACTAGCCAATGCAGTCCTTGATCGCAGGAAAAGAAAACCTGCCCGATCAATATCTGACTAATTTTTGGCCTGATATAGAACAGGGAGACCCGTCTAAAGGACCAATATCAGAAGATTTAATCTGCCCGTGTATGGCCATCTTTAGTCCCATCATGGGCCAACTTTTGGCTTGATTAAGCTCTGCCGATGGCTCCTCGTTCCCAGTGCAGATAAGGGAACTAAAACTCCAGCCATAATGTCTTCCAAACAAGGTGGAAGCCACAGCTGTCATTATGAGAGAAATTATGGGAGTGATCAATTAGATGGATGAGAACAGGATTACACCAAGAGCAAACATCAGTTGTTGTGAGACTTAAGATTGTTTTTCTGCCTATTTTTGCCTATCTGGTCTCCACTTTCACATCTGGTTCCACTTAGTGGTGGAACTACCGGGGGTGCAGAGGGTGCGAGCGCACCAGGGACCAACGGCAGTTTGCGTAAACACAAATCTGCCGCATAGATCTCTTCCGGAGGAGGGTGGGAGGCCCAGCTCCATGGCCTGCACCTGGTCCCCTCCCTGTAGTTACATTACTGTCTGGTGCAGGGATGCACCGAATCCACTATTTGGGATATGTTGAATCCCTGAATCCTTGGTGAAAGATTCGGCCGATTACTGAATCGAATCTGAATCCTAATTTGCATATGCAAATTAGGGACAGGAAAGGAAAAAAATCTTCATTTGTGACGAAAAGTCATGTGATTTCCCTACCCGCCCCTAATTTACATATGCAAATTAGGATTCGGATTCGGTTCGGCCAGGCACAAGGATTCGGCTGAATCCAAATCCTGCTGAAAAAGGCCGAATCCTGGCCGAATCCCGAACCGAATCCTGGATTCGGTGCATCCCTAGTGTGGTGTGACCCTTTGTTGCTCATCTACTTAGCTGCTGCCAGGTCTTGAGACTTTGCATTTAATGTGCTGCCACTATAGAGAGTAAAGGAGAAAGTCAGACTTTACCAGTCAATATGATTCCTCTGGTTGAGAAGTAATAGTAGAAGAGGACAGTTCTGATCTCAGAGTTGTGATAAATACCCTGACCAATGAGTGAGCAATAAATTAAATAAGGGAAAATAATATGCCCAGAATCCATAGAGATCACAGCACTCCCAAGATACAATATTAAAAACGCCTTTATTTCATAACTGGCACAGCAACGTTTCGGACCACTCTGGTGCTTTATTAAGCTGACAAAGTATAATGTGTCCACCCAGCCTCCCTAGGGGTTAATTGCTTAGCTATTTCAATGTACAATAAGTAACAATTCAAAAGGAGCAACATTACCTTTATGCCCCCTCCCCAAGAGATGTTTCCATTCCTCAAAGCCCTAATCAAATGCCATCAAAATCTCAAATAATTATGCTAAGGGAAACGTTTTAGGTAAAAAAAAAAAAAAAGAGCAAGGATGAAATTTGTTAGAAATTAGGTTCTTTGAAAACAAACTGGTCTGGCACCCACATCCAAGGGATTCAGATCAAAAGCCAGTCAGGGTGGCATATTATAGTTATAGGTTTTCTAAGATGGAAATCCCCATAAAGGGGCAGTTCACCTTTTAGTTAACTTTTAGTATGTTATAGAATGGGTAATTCTAAGCAACTTTTCAATTGGCGACAAATTGCCTCTTCTTCGGGCGACTGATCTCCCCTAAATGCCTTCCACTGACTAGAATGTAAATCGCCGTTGGGATGGCACTCGGAAGCGGCTGAAGTCGCCTGAAGTTTCCTCGTGAGGCAACTCCGGGCGACTTTGGAAAACCAATCAGTGCCATCCCACTGGCGATTTACATTGTAGCCGGCAGGAAGGCATTTAGGGGAGATTAGTCGCCCGAAGAAGAGGCAATTTGTCGGTGGCCGACTGATCTTCCCCAGTAGCCTCGTCTGCCGCCACCCTCAAGATGTGTAGAAGCCGGGAAAACATTTTTTTTTCAAAATGAATTCTGCACTGAAATCCATTTCTCAAAAGAGTAAACAGATTTTTTTATATTCAATTTTTGAAATCTGACATGGGGCTAGACATATTGTCAATTTCCCAGCTGCCCCAAGTCATGTGACTTGTGCTCTGATAAACTTCAATCACTCTTTACAGCTGTACTGCAAGTTAGAGTGATATCACCCCCCTCCCTTTCCCCCCCAGCAGCCAAACAAAAGAACAATGGGAAGGTAACCAGATAGCAGCTCCCTAACACAAGATAACAGCTGCCTGGTAGATCTAAGAACAACACTCAATAGTAAAAACCCATGTCCCACTGAGACACATTCAGTTACATTGAGAAGGAAAAACAGCAGCCTGCCAGAAAGCATTTCTCTCCTAAAGTGCAGGCACAAGTCACATGACCAGGGGCAGCTGGGAAATTGACAATATGTCTAGCTCCATGTCAGATTTTGAAATTGAATATAAAAAAATCTGTTTGGTCTTTTGAGAAATGGATTTTAGTGCAGAATTCTGCTGGAGTAGCACTATAAACTGATGTGTTTTGAAAAAAACTTTGGTCTTTTTTCAACCAAACTCTAATGCAAATATAGGCCATGGGAAAGCCCATGGTCCCTGAAAGTTTGTGCAACGTTTGCATTAAACTGGTAGATCTGTTTAAATTAACATGAAACAACCCCCATTTGTATCTGTCTGCTCCCCCCCCACTTTGTTATCAGTTTTTGTAAACCGTTTCCTTAAATGGCCTAAAGAATAATCATTTGGTGCAAATGAAAGGAATGTGACTGCTTAGAGAATATGTACGGCATCTACAAAATGTGTCACCAACAGGTAATTGTTTAAAGTACACAAGCCATAAGCCTCTGTGTGAGAAGAGATGTGTCATGTCGAATGTCTTGCGGTTTAATGGTGATGTCATCGCTCTGAGGAAGTACATTGTTACGAAACACGTTAGACCTTGGGCATTGTTCTTTTTTAATTGAACGCAACAATAATGACGGATGGTTTTAAACACATATTGAATTGAGCGATCCTTGACTCTTGGGGGGGAATTCACAAAAGTGTCGGTAAAAAAAGTAACCCAGAAGTGGCGGTCGACAAATTTATAAAATGTCGTATGAACGGTAAATTCACAAAGGCAGATGTTACCATCTCTGAATGTCTCGTAAGTCTGACAATTTTCTAAAATGTCGTATATCTTTTCATCGTACAAACGACATTTACCAAGACTTTTTAAACGACAATTTGTCTGACATTTTCATTTTGGAGAGCCTAAAGTGTCTGAAAAATTGTCGGTAAAAAAAATGAGTTTACGAGTAATTCATAAAAATGGCGGGAAAAGTGGCGCCGAAAAAACCACGCCCACTTTTAACGACACTAATTCAAAAGTGTCGCACATGTCGGAAAATTGGCGGAGAAATGCTCTGTGAATTTGTCGGCTGTTGCTACGACACTTTCTACGACATTTTAAAGACATTTTTTCGTTCCCGACACTTTTGTGAATTCCCCCCTTGGAGGCAAATTCACTAAGATTTGTAGTAGCGCCAGCATCCGCTTTGTCGCACTTCGCCAGGAGTATTTTCGCTAGCGCTACGCAAATTCATTAAAATCCGAAGTTGCGCTCAGGAGAAGCGTAAGGTTGCGAAGTTGCAATAGCGTTAATTCGCCAAGCAAAGCGAAGTTATGCTAGCGATGCTTAATTTGCATACGGCGCCAAATTGAAGTTACAATGGAGGTATATGTAGCATCACTACACAAGCCTGGGAAACCTTCAAAACAGCAAATAACATTTTTATTTTGCCCTACACATGTGCCCACTGTATAGTTATGTTGCCATGAGTTAGGAAATGTAGGGGGGATGGAGGGTAGCCCCAAAAAAGAATTTCGATCTTTTTCAGCCTATCACCCATAAAACTTAGTAAAATGTTTAACTTTTTTTGAAGCAATCCCTATCTACTCTATTGCGCTTCGCCTGGTCTGAGGTGGCGAAGGAAGTCTGGCGTAAAAGGTAGCGTTCAGAAAAATGCGAGCGTGAGTGAATTTGCGTAGTTACGTCCAATGTGCAAATTCGCCAGGCGTAAGGGTGCGAAGTAACACTAGCGAATTTACGCCAGTGTCCGTTAGTGAATCTGCGAATTAATGAAAATGCGCTACGCTAGGGAATTAACGCTAGCGTTAGGCGCTTCGTCCTTAAGTGAATTTGCCCCTTGGAGTGCGCTGCAACGTTTGATTTTCTTGGCCTTCCTTAGCGACAGACTCAGGGCAGCAGCACCCGGGTCACACCACGAAGTGGATAAGCCAATCTAAATGAACTTCTAAATAATATAGTGAATATAGTACCCCCTCTTGTAAAATATAAGGATATTATAAGTTACCGAGGAGTTTCATGACCGTATAGAATTTTTATACAGGTCATGGAACTCCGAGGTAACTTCTAATATCCTCATATTTTACAACAGGGGTACTTTATTTATTATAATACACAAGTTTCAGTGAGTCATGTGACAGAAATGACATCAGAACTCACCGTTTATAACTGATGACATCAGAACTCACCGTTTATAAGGATATAATTTACAAGATATTCATGGCTTTTGTGTATTATATTGGGATAACTTTTCTATGGGTGGGGCCATAAGCACCCGAACCACTTGAACCGGACAGTGATCGGCAATTGAGCCCAGTGTGGCTTTGTTCTAATTGGATTGGTGGGGGGAGAAGTACACGTAGAAGAAGGTGCTGGACTTTTGGATATACAATTGATGTCACTGCTCTGTACTTGAACTCAATATGATAAGGACATTCCTGTAAATGTTTGCTTATCTAAAGGGAGTTATCAGCAGAAAAATAAAAAGGAAGCAGATCTGTGCCATGTCATAAAACCATCAACTCCGTGACGAAATTAAAATACACACACGTTTATACTGTAAATGTTCAGTGTTTTCACTTTGGGACTGCTCAGGCAATTCCAATTAAAACTGTTTATTGCTGCCACTCACCTCCCCCTGCCGCTGTCACAATAGAGAGTGCTAATTGGGTTATACAGACAGGCACTTTAGGGATAAAAGTAAGGATTGGTTGAAGAGACACCTACATAAGTCACAACAATTTTGGCATGAGGGTGGGCTGCCAGGGGGGCAATACAAGAACATGTTTATTATGCATTATGGTGTTTATTGTGTAAATCAGATTAGGTATTAATAACACTGATACACCTTTGCCTCTTCTAACCCTTCCCATGTTATCTGCTCAGGTCCTTGCCTTGGATGCTCCAGCTCCTTGGTCCTGCTCTGAGGCACTTTGTAGTCTGTTGATAAAGGAGCTTGTCTAATTGCCAGAATTTAATTTTTTTACAACCACCTCAATGGGACAGCTTCAGAACGGCACTGTGAGTCAACTTAATGCATTAAAAAGGTCAACTTCACAGATTCACCACTGTGTGTTTCAGATGTCACCTCTCTGAAGATTTACAATGTGCCGTTGTGATTGGATTAGTGGAAGAGTTTATATGCCGAGAAGTTCCCACACCAGTCAGTTGAACTGAAGAAGCTGCTCGGATGAGTAGTGAAACGTCTTCATTGATTACTCAGCAAATCCAGTTGTTTTAGAATTACTTATACTAGATATGCCATGACCTGGATGAAGGAAAATCTTCATAGTCATATTCACTGACATGTTTTTTATTAACCATCAATAACTCATGTGCAGGGGTGGATTATTGATGGGCTATAGCCAAGGGGCCCTGTGTTATCAGGGGTCTGTCTAGCTTTTTCTACAATTATTATTTCTATTTTCTTTTAATATTTATTTATATTTGCACTGCTGGGTGTAGCCGGGCATATCGGCTGTGACTGGTGCACGTTGAACCCAACCAGGTGTAGAGAGCTCGGCGCAAATCTGCCTGGATCTCAAAGTGAGAAAAAGTGGGAGGGGAAGTGATGTGCCAGGAAAAGTGGGAGGGGTAGGGACACGCCCGGAAGAGTAGGAGGGGTAGTGACGTGCCGGGAGGAGTGGGAGGGGTAGTGACGTGCCGGGAGGAGTGGGAGGGGTAGTGACGTGCCGGAAGGTGTGCAAGTATGGATGCGAAACGTAATATGGGGGAGAAAATCCTCTCCTGGCAGGTTAGAGACTAGGGGCAGCCAGGCAGAAGAGGTATGTGCCTGGAGCCCCCTTATCTTTGCGCCCTAGGCAAGTGCCTCTTCTTCCTACCCCTAGTTCCAGCCAGTGTCGGACTCCTCTCCAATCTCCTGAAAAAATATTTTTTTTAATGTGCCGCGCAGCGCCATCTGCGCACCGGCTTCTGCGAATGCGCTTGGCACCAGCCATCTTCACGCAGGCGCCAAGCAGTGCCTTCATGTGTGCGCAATCGTTGCGTCACAGTAGGGGGGCGGAGGGCCCTGGACAGTAGTCCCGGTGGGCCCTGGGCCCCCCAGTCCGACCCTGGTTCCAGCCCTGCTGGATCTGCACACATTTTGGAGACAGCAGTAGCCTAAAAGGGGGGCATGTGTGCATGTAGCTTAAGGTGGTCATACACGGAGAGATCCACTCGTTTGGCGATGTTGCCAAACGAGTGGATCTCTCCCTGATATGCCCACCTTGAGGTGGGCAATATCGGGCTGATCCGATCGTGGGCCCTAGGGCCCAACAATTGGATCCTAACGAATGGTAATGGGCAGTCGGATTGCGGGACCGCATCAACGAACAGATGCGGCCGCGATCCGACGGGATTTTTATTCCCATCCGATCGAGATCTGGCCGACTTTTGGCCAGATCTCGATCGGGGAAGCCCGTCGGGGGGGCCATACACGGGCCAATAAACTGCCGACTCAGTCGCATATGCAAATTAGGGGTGGGAAAAATGTTTTACTTCCTTGTTTTCTGACAAAAAGTCACGTGATTTCCCTCCCCACCCCCAATTTACATATGCAGATTCGGATTCGGTTCGGCCTGGCAGAAGGATTCGGCCGAATCCGAATCCTGCTGAAAAAGGCCAAATCCCGAACCGAATCCTGGATTCGGTGCATCCCTAATATTTCGGTGCATCCCTAATATTTATATACAATATCATGGGGCCCCTATACCTCCTGGGCCCCCCTCTGTGTGACTTCACTGGGAGTGTGGGCTCTATACGCCTGCACCATTGGTTGGAGATACTATTTTTGCCCAACAGGTGCCCTTTAAACACAAATGCTCTACACCATATCAAATGTTTGACATTAATATCAATAGTGGGCCAGTTTCATTAACCCTCCACTGAAAAAGGAACCATCGCTCTCCAAAGGTGTTTGTATTTAATCTTTGCTCCATTGTGCCTAGACAACTGTTCCTTGCTGATATTTTTGGACTGGTCCTCTAGCAAGCTTTGCACCTTATATTGCATTATCCCTAAGCCTTAGGCCACACGGCGCGATTTCGCCGCAATTCTGCGCTGGGCGAGTTGCGAGTTGCGAGTCGCTGCGGTTTTTAAGCCGAAATAGCTTTGTTAACTTTGGCGCTGGCGTCAATGCAAATCGCGGCGAAATCGCTGCGCTAATTCACACGCGGCGATTCTTTTTCTACTGTCGCCCGGAAACGCCCAGCGAGGCAACTTCGGGCGACAATAGAAAACGAATCGCCGCGTGTGAATTAGCGCAGCGATTTCGCCGCGATTTGCATTGACGCCAGCGCCAAAGTTAACAAAGCTATTTCGGCTTAAAAACCGCAGCGACTCGCAACTCGCAACTCGCCCAGCGCAGAATCGCGGCAAAATCGCGCCGTGTGGCCCTAGCCTAAAGTTCCTTCTCAGAAATTGCATTAGCTCATATTAGCTCACAATAAGTGCAGCAACTATTCCAATGAATCTACAAAGAACAAAGAAGCCCAACAGCTTGTCATTAACTAGTGGGCTAGCACTCATATCCTTTAGCCATTATTAGACATTTGGGCTTATATCTCACTAGCCTGTAGCCTGGCAGAAAGAGGAATGAAGAAAGTAGTCTAATATATCAAAGGTGGAAACAATGACACCTATTTCTACCCATTTACAAGGAGCAGCTGCTAATCTTCTAGTGTGACATAACCCTCACTACAGCGCCTGTGGTTTACATAATGCGTCTCATGGACAACCCAAGGTGATGTGCTTTGCAGACATTAAGGGGCAGATTTATCAAGAGTCGAAGTGTATTCGAGGGAATTTTCAAAGTAAAAAATTTTGAAGTAATATTTTGGATACTTCGAACATCGAATAGGATACTACCACTTCGAATTTACTTCGACTTCAATTCAAAGTAAAAATCGTTTGACCATCCGATAATCGAAGTACTGTCTCTTTAAAAAAACGTCGACTTCAATACTTCGCCAAATTAAACCTGCCGAAGTGCTATGTTAGCCTATGGGGACCTTCTACAAACTTTTTTAAAGTCTTTACACATCGAAATAAAAATCCTTCGATCGTACGCTAAAATCGTTCGAATCGTTCAAATACGCTAAAATCGTTCGAACGATTTTTATTCGATCGTATGATTGCCAAATTCGGTGAAAAAACTTCCAATTCGCTATACGAATTTGAAGTTTTTCAATTCAATGGTCGAATTTCGAAGTTTTTTGTGCTTCGAAATTCGACCCTTGATAAATCTGCCCCTAGGTAACAGCAATGAGTGAAGAAACACCAAAATGGGAAGATATCAATATGATATAAGAACGGGGCTTTGTGTTTGGGTGTGAAGCCTGACGGTTTGTCGTTTGGAGTGTCATTTATATACTTTAGAGCCATTTTCACTTCCATGCAGTGGCGTAACTAGATGTTACTGGGCCCCACAGCAAATTCATTTTAGGGCCCCCAACATATCCAGTGTTTGTCCTGTTTTACCAATATATGTTCAAATTGCTCATCAATGAGAGACTCATGGGCCCCCTGTACCTCCTGGGCCCCCCTGCAGCCGCAGGGTCTGCTTCCTCTGTAGTTACGCCCCTGCTTCCATGGGCTTATGTAAAAGGCTCATTGTGCTCTATAAGGAAAGTACTTTATTATATCCACAGTGGAAACAATGACACCTATTTCTATCCATTTACAAGCAGCAGCTGCTAATCTCATAGTGACATAACCATTAGGTGGTTATATAATGTATCCCATGGACAACCCAAGGTGAGGTGCTCTGCAGACATTAGGTAACAAAGTGTGAAGACACTTGGGATGCACCGAATTCACTATTTTGGATTCGGCCGAACCCCCGAATCCTTCGAAAAAAAAAATTTGACTGAATGCCGAACTGAATCTGAATCCTAATTTGCATATGCAAATTTGGACGGGAAGAGGAAAACATTTATTACTTCCTTGTTTTGTGACAAAAAGTCACACAATTTCCCTACCCCTCCCTAATTTGCGTGTGCAAATTAGGATTTGGATTCGGTTCAGTCCGGCAGAAGGATTCGAATTCTGCTGAAAAAGGCCGAATCCTGGCGAATCCCAAACCGAATCCTGGATTCAGTGCATCCCTAGAAGACACCAATATGGAATCTTATCTATAGGGTATATAAGTGGTGCTATGTGTTTTTTCTGGTACAGGTATGGGACCTCTTATCGAGAATGCTCGGGACCTGCGGTTTTGAGAGATTGTGAGGTGGGTCAAACTGCGCGAGTAACATGCTAAATGTTTGACACTTGACATGACTGTATTAAATGTATAAATGTATCTATTCTCAGGGCCAGCGATGGTTCTATCCCCCTGACACCTACCCGAAATTCCCCCTTTAAAATAAAAAATCTTAAAAGGTTTAATTGAAGTCTGATGCAATTTTCATAAATGATCCTATATAAAGGGGTCGTTCGCCTTTAAATGAACTTTAATGTGATGTAGTGAGGGATAGTCCGAGACAATTGGCAACTGGTTTTAATTTTTTATTATTTGTGGTTTTTGAGTTATTTAGCTTTTTATTCAGCAGCTTTCCAGTTTGCAGTTTCTGCAGTCTGGTTGGTCCCAGTAAGCAATGGTTCCTTGTCTATGTGATTTAGGGGCAATTATAATGGATGAATAAAACTATGAATTTTTAAGCAATACCCAAGTCTCTCCTTCCGTGGTGTACCGTGCTGCTAAGGTCCCAGTTACCCTAGCAACCATGCATTGATTTTAATGAGCAACTGGAATATGAATAGGAGAGGCCTGAATAGAAAGATGAGTCTTAAAAAAGTAGCAATAACAATACATTTGTAGCCTTACGGAGCATTTGTTTTTATAGATGGGGTCAGTGACCCCCCTTTAAAAGCTGGAAAGAGTCAGAAAAACTAAATAACTAAAAAAACTATAAAAAATAAATCATGAAGACCAATTGAAAAGTTGCTGTTCTTTAACACACGTGGGGGCCCATTTACTTAGCTCGAGTGAAGGAATAGAGGAAAAAAACTTCGAATTTCGAAAGGTTTTTTTTGGCTACTTCGACCATCGAATGGGCTACTTCATCCTTCGACTTCGATCTTCGACTTAGATTCGAACAATTCGAACTAAAAATCGTTCGACTATTCGCCCATTCAATAGTCGAAATACTGTCTCTTTAAGAAAAAACTTCGACCCCCCCTAGTTCGCCACCTAAAAGCAACCAAAGTCAATGTTAGCCTATGGGGAAGGTCCCCATAGGCTTTGGTAGCTTTTTTTGGTCGAAAGATTTTTCGTTCGATTGTTCGATTGAACTATTTGCACACATATCCTTCAGCTTCGATATTCGAAGTCGAAGGATTTAACCTTGATGGTCGAATATCGAGGGTTAATTAACCCTCGATATTTGACCCTATGTAAATCTGCTCCTAAAAGTTAACTTAAAGGTGAACTACCCCTTTAACAAACTGTAGCGAGAATGTGGGAGCAATGCGTCTCACAGAATGCAGTTTTTCTAGTTTTCCATACAAAGATGCTGAAGTGTTTGCAAATTAAGCCTTATCCATGTAAAATACTGATTAAATTGGTTTATATGCTGCAGTGCAACAAGAGCATATTTGGTTCTAGTACCACCGTGCAGACAACATGCATGCACTTTTATTGCAGTAAATTATTATTATATAGCCCTCATCTGTATGTTATCGGTGTTTAGCTTTGGATGAATATTAAAAATGAAAGTTATTAAAAGCCCTAAAAAATTACCCTTGTGAGACACCACTGCCCTTAATCTCTCTCTCTAAACATTGACCGATGCAATTAAGACTATCTGGAAATATCACCTTTTCCTTTTTTTTCAGCAAAAAAAAAAAAAAACGGCATTAAAAGGAGACAAACATCCCCATAGAGACATTGGTGTTGCTGCAGAAAGATAAATGGCCATATAAGAGAAATGCATTGTGCAGGGGCCTGGCTGCCCTCTAAATGTCTCTTTTGGAATCAGACTTTGACCCCTGAAGCTGTCACTAAGGGCTTCCCATTTCATGTCACTTTGAGATTTACAGTTTGCGCGCCCTTTAATAGCCTGCAGGAACCACGAGCAGATTCCAACCATTAGAATTTATAGCATGACTCAGCTCTACAGGAGGCACAGTGTGTTGTGTCTGATTTTAGGCATAATATTGACCCCTAAGGTTGGCAAAGCCCTGATTACAGACAATAATAACTGCTACAGGTATGGGATCTGTTATCCGGAAACCTGTGATCCAGAAAGTTCTGAATTATGGAAAGGCTGTCTCCCATAGATTCCTTTTTTTATCCAAATAAGCCAAATTTTAAAAGGTGATTTCCCTTTTCTCTGTATTAATAAAACAGTACTTGTACTGTTCCAAACTTGTACTTGCTCCAAATTCAGATATAATTAAGAAGTAAAGGTAGAAGCATTAAGAACCACCCTATGTGGCTTGATATAGAAGTAAAGAAGTTAAAAGGAATGAAGAAAAAGGCATTTAAAAACTATAAGTCTGTGGGGACATTAATGAATATAATGAATATAAACACTATAATAAATGCTGTAAAAAGCAATCTGGAAGCAAAGATAGAAAATGAGGAGCGCATTGTAGCAGAGGCTAAGACTAAGCCCAAACAGTTTTTTAAGTGTATTAATAGTAAAAAGATGTGCGTTGAGTGTTTGGCTCCTTTAAATAATGGTACCAGTATGGTTGTAACAGATACTGAAAAGGCAAATGTATTATACCAGTTCTTTTCTTCAGTATATACAATAGAGTTCCCAGAACCACCTCATAGCTGCACTGTTGGCTCATCTCAAACTAGTCAGTGTCTGACTCAGGATATGGTTCATAAAGCTTTAATAAAAATTAATCTGAACAAAACATCAGGGCCAGATGGAATACATCCACTGGTACCAAGAGAGCTTAGTTCGGTTTTTAGACCGCCTCTATTTCTGATTTTCACAGACTCTCTTTCATGTGGATTTGAAGAAAGCTGATGTAATTCCTATATTAAAAAAAATGGTTTACAATCTCAGTCTGGCAATTATAGGCCAGTAAGTTTGACATCAGTGATGGCAAATTTTTGTCCTGGTGAATGGCATTATAAGCAGCAATCAGCATGGATTTATATGTTTATAGGATAGGTCATGTCAGACAAATTTTTATGGTGAGGTAAGTAAGATACTGGACAGCGGGGGAGCAGTAGGTGTGACCTATTTGGATATTGTCAAAGTGGTTCATACCGTACCCCACAAACAACTGCTTTCTGAACTAAGGTCTTAATAAAGTCGTTTGCACATGGATAGGAAACTGACTACAGGATCGGGTACAGAGGGTGGTTGTTAATGGGACATTCTCTGCTTGGGGTAAGGTTCTTAGTGGGGTCCTTCAGGGCTCAGTATTGGGTCCACTTTTATTTAACTTGTTCATTAATGACTTAGGGGAGGGTATTGTTAGTAATGTATCAGTGTTTGCAGATGACACAAAACTATCAGCCCAATTAATTCCATCCAGGATGCGACATCCTTGCAACATGATCTTGACAAACTGGCAATCTGGGCAGCTAAGTGGCAAATGAGATTCAATGTTGATAAATGTAAAGTCATGCACCTGGGATGTAAAAATATCCACTTATACCCTTAATGGGACTGCACTAGGCAAATCCATTATGGAAAAGGACCTTGGAGTCCTTGTAGATGATAAACTTGGCTGTAGCAAGCAATGCCAGTCAGCAGCATCAAGGGCAAATAAGGTCTTGAGCTGTATTAAAAGGGGCATAGATTCACGGGAGTTGGGGGTCATTCTTCCACTGTATAGATCAAGGGCAAATAAGGTCTTGAGCTGTATTAAAAGGGGCAACGAGTCACGGAAGCAGGGGGTCATTCTTCCACTGTACAGATCACACAGCTCACACACAGTGCACCATGGCACGTGATAGGAAAAGTTGTCACATCATTCATTTCATTGGTTCTTCCCTTAAAGGAGACTTTATACTTACCCTTCTGCTCAGATTCTGCCAGTGGAGCTCCACGCATTCATCTTCCGGGTCCTCTGTAAGCTGACTGGGAGATCGGTATGTCGGCGCATGCGCAGTTGGAGCAATTTGCCGGCTTTCCATAACTGTGGATGCGAGATTGCCGATCTCCCAGTCAGCTTACCGAGGACCCGGAAGATGGATGTGTGGAACTCTGCAGGCAAAATCTGTGCCAAGGGGTAAGTATAAAGTTTTCCCAGGGGGCTGCAGTTATCCTGGGGGGAGGAGGGAGGGGGTCTACCTGGGGTGGGGGGGGGGTATGGGTTTTTTTTTATACAGGGTTGAATTCTCCTTTAAAATGAAAGCCATGACATATATTCTCTTGTGACACAAGTTTGCTCCATTTGTACCTTTATTTCTAGTTTATTTATTTTCATAGCATACGCAAGAGCCATAAATAAACTGTAAGCTATAGACTTATAAAGGTTGTGTCACATTGACTCATTGAAACTTATAATGAATTTAAGGATACGAATGAATGTGGGTGAATTGCAGCCCTGACTGTAAGTCAGGCCTGATCCCCAACATCAGTGCTCCCAACCTCTTTATTATGAATGGAATCCAGTCCAGTAATGTGAAGCTTCCTAGTGAAAACCTTCCATGAAGGGTAGCGACTGTTGTTGGAGCAAAAGGAGGAGCAATTTCATATTAATCCCCTTGAATTTGGAGGTGTGGGACAGTCATGTATCCACGTAATTTCTGCCATATGTACACATATATGACCTGGAGGGTTCAGTTGCAACAATGTGGTCACCCACAGCAGGGCCGGGCCAAGCCGACTAGGCCCAAAGCCCCCTCTGCCACAAGCCCCCCCGCACATTTCTCCTGGCCATCAGCAGCGACGGGGTCTGGGAGGTAAGGAGAGCGACCCACCCCGTCGGCCCAGTCTGACCCTAGTCCGCCCTAGGCAACCTGGTTGCTAACCCCGCCCCCTTTGAATATGCGAAATCGCTTGTGCACCATAACAAAGGGCAGGGAAAGAAGGGGAGGTCAATGAAGGGAAAAGTAAGGGCTGGGGAGGGAAGTAGGGGAGAGCGACAGAGAAGAGGGAGGTAGGGAGGAGAGAGTGACAGAGGAGGGAGGCGAGAGCTGCAGATTAAATCCAGACCAGGGGTAGGTAGAAGAATCTTGAGTAGGTACCTGCCCAGAGCCCCACATCATTGTGCCCTTAGCAGGTGCCTCTTCTGCCTACCCTGTTATGTTTTGGTAGCCGAGGATGAGTAGAGTATAACAGTGCTTTATTAGTAGGTTCATGCAGCCATTACACAACAGTAAGCAACTCTAACACCACAAGCTGTATAAAAAGTATGCACAGTATAAGTCTTGAGCAAAGTGACATCTACAGGCCATTTGTATAAACACCACATATTCCCCCTATAGTAGGAAAGCATTTGGACAACTATAATAAACAGCAACAATGAAACAGTATGCATTTTAAAACAATATTATCCATTCTTCAAATCACAAAGTCCTTGGTTCATGCAGATAGTTTTCTGGTTCTCTCAGTACACCTTACAAATGAGCCTTTTTTCACAGTTCAGCACTGCTGGAGGTAAATATTAACTTGTTTGTCTGCGGCTGCCTCTCAACCTGACATGAACTGAATGGCTTTTGAATTATATAATTAAAGCAGCTTATCCAAGGAATCACTTAAGCCAAAAATCCCTGTGCTCAGGGGTAACCGGAGCAAAACGCACGGCGCTCTTTTAATTAAGAAAAATGCTGTTTAAAAAGGAATTACATTCTTTAGAGCCAAACCAAAAGTACAAATTGATTTCACTAATCTGAGTAGTCATCAGGCCATTGATGCTGAAAGGTAAGGCTTAGCCTTCTCGCCGTGCGCGTTAATGTCTAACTGGGTTTTGTGTGAGAGGTAAGAAGAAAAGACAGAAGTAACAATAAAAGTGAATTTTGTTAGTGCAAGACACACACATATAGAATATTCAGTGTGTTTAGTTTATTTTTGTTCTTTACCCTGCCTTTGTAAATGAGATCCTTTTCACTTTATGAGGATGCTGAGACTTTAGATGAGATTTCCTAAAAACCAGGGTTGGACTGGCCTAACACATTACCAGAGGATCTCTGATGGGGGAGAAAGAACCCCAATTACAATACTTTTTGCAGCACACCATTTACGCATCTCTGTCAGGTGCATTTACTTCCCAGATCGCTTCCAGGCCCAATATACCATCCAGGTTATACAGTATGTAGGGGAAGAAACACACCAACTCGTTCTGGCAATTGCCTTGATTGCATTTTATTGCAGAAATTGAAGAACCTGAGGAAGGGGTTGGTCCCCGAAAGCTTGTGCTTCAAGCCCCACCCAGGGCAACTACCATCAGTCCTTCCTTATTTCCAAAGGGGCTTGGATATCATTCACAGCATTTAGCATTGTCTGCCATGAACCGTTGTGAGGGTGGGCCATGGACATAAGGTTCTTTGGTCCTAGGAGGCCTTGGCTGACCTCTATTGTGCATCCATTTTTTGTAGTTGAACCAAACTCACCAGGGTTAGACTGGCCTGCTGGGCTGCACGAAAGAGAAACCCAGTGGCCCTGTCTTGTTGGGCCCCACGGGGCTGGGCACATGAAGAGGCAGTGGAGTGCAGTTCAGTGGTAAGTGCAGGAATATGGTGGTAATCAGTGGCGCTCATGAAGTAAACATGGGGCAGTGGGGTGCTGGAGTGATCTGCCCTTAGCTGGGGGAAGGGGCGGTAGACCCTTAGCTCAGGTTTTCTGGTGGACCCCGTCTCCCCCAGTCCGATAATGAACCTAATAGGGAGATTGCAGGGTGTAGGGTTGTAATAGTTCTAATAGTTCTACCTGCAGTTGACTGTTTGTTTATTGGGTTACTGCCCACAGGCAAAGTTGCCCAGTCCCTGTCCACTGTCTGTTCTAGGATGGCCCTTCCATCTGCTTCTTTTCTTCTGCAGTCTGCACCCGACACTCACCCTAACATAAACTCACTTAAAGTCTGAACCAGCCCAAACCATAGATTCCACAGTTTTTCAATCTTGCGTACTCATCATTAATATAGGGCTGTGCAGAGCAGCTTCAAGCTTGAACACAACATTCTATGGCCTCTTTATAACTACAATTACTTATAATCAGCATCACTACAAAGTACAGTGGTAATTCCAGTTTATAAAAAAAATCCCCAATATTTCACCCCCAACCCTGTATTACTTTTGGGTTCCGCAACCCCCCAATAACATCTAGAGGGCTGCCCATTGCCTATTACACATCACAGGTTCACCCATTGCTGCACCCACCAGCAAGACTACACTTATTCAGATGTCACTATCGTATAGGAAGCCTAATGTTTATGTCTGACAGACATATGACCTGCCAGTGAGAGATATTAGTTCATCGTTCATGATATGTTGTCCCTCATAGCAATCTCCGTGCCATGATATATTTACTCTGAATATAATAAGCGTGTGTTGATGTTATCTGTCCGTGTGTGTTTTGGCTGTTCTCTATGAGCTTTTCTAATCACACTACTAGGGGTTTGTTTTATAAAGTTAAAATATTTGGTTTCTTGGTTCATGTGTTTATGCTGGTGTTTCTCTCTGTCAACTCTGAACTGCTTGTGATAAGCCAAGTGCTTTCCCCAGAATCAATGTAGATCCATAAACACATTGCCAAGCACAAATGATAAGTGCAAGCCAAAGACAGATTTAGGGAAAGGCAGAAAGCCCATTGGCCCCAGGTCCCAGGATAGAAAGAATATCTGCCGAATGTAGTGTAGGTCACACAATGCTAGGGCCACTGTGAAAGAAATTATAATTTCCAGCTAGAACCCTCCAGGTATTGTTTAGCTATAATTTCTAGCAATGCCCCATCTGGCTCCAACCATGCCCTGCCCATTCACTGCTGCCACCCCCAACCCTGACTCATTACCCCTAAAGACACTTCCAACTACACCCCTGCACCATTTATCTAAAGCGTTGCTAACCAACCCCTTGAATGTTGCTCTAAGTGGCCTCAAAGCAGCTGCTTATTTTTGAATTCCAGGCTTGGAGGCAAGTTTTGGTTGTATAAAAACCAGGTGCAGATCCTCACGTAGGTTGACAGTCGACATGGGGGCTAAAAATAGCCAATCACAGCCCTTATTTGGTACCCCTAGGAACATTTTAGATGCTTGTGTTGCTCTCCAACTCTTTTTAGATTTAAACTTGGCTCCTGGGCCAAAAAGGTTGATCTAAATACAGGGGACAATCTTAGATGAAGGACACATTCTTCTTTTATTATGAGGGGCCCTCTTAACTAATATTGGCCCTGGATCTTTCAAGATGGGGCCACTAGTTTGACTGTGTATTCAGATGCTTCACTTGTGGTTCTTCTTCTCTTTGAACAAGGCGTCATTTCTGTGGGGTTTCTTAAGGGATTTCAATATGTCATAATAAACGTAGCTTTTTAACTTAATTGCATAAGTATATGAATTTTGTATTTCTGTCATTTCCCTAAGTGCCACACTGAAGGTTCCTTCTTTCCCCCACTGATGCCTAACAATGACATTGGTTCTAAGGTTCTAGTTCTTGTCCACAGAAGCTCCACCATCTTGTAACTTGTTAGGGCATGTTTGGAGTGTCAGCGGCACTGCACATGCTCAGTGTGCTCTGAAACATGGCTGAGAAGCTGAGCTTAGGGGTCGTCGGCATGTTAGCAGAAAACGAGGATACATCTGCCAGAGAAGGTGTTTTTACTGATACACAATTACACAATGCATTGGATTCTAAGCTCCCATTTAATGTGAATATGAATTGTTAACCATGAATTTTATATTATATTTATTTATTTATTTGTATATACAGTTTATACATGATGATATACAGTTGATACATGATGCTACCCAAAATATGTGCTGTGAATAAGCGAAAAGAAGATGGGGAGCTATGGGGCATCTTCAGAGACACAGATCTTTTCATTCTGTTGCATTTTGATAGATAATAAGCAGAAAAGAGCATTTGCCACTGTTCTCAGCCTGATCGAGTGGAAGCCTTAGTTCTCCTTTAAGGCAGGTATTTAGGAACTTAATAAATTTATGTAGGGAAGTGTTATTTGCCATTTCCCTAACTGCATAACCCTGTGACTTTAAATCTGGACCCACCAAAAGCATGGCTGCTGCTTGCACTGCAGTGAGACAGTTTTCAGCCACAGCCTGGCCAATCAGCAAGAAGGATTTGCTTCTGACCTTGTGACCTCTCTGAAAGAAGTTTGGAGCCAAAATGAAAGTGAGGCTTAGGTTAACCAGGAAGAAGAGAAGAGGAAAGCATGGACTAATACACTGAGAGCAGCCTGCAATCTCTCCTTCTCTCTTGTGAGTGTTCCTGCTGATTTATCTGAGTAGGAAGCTAGGGATTTCACCTATAGAATATTTACCCATATAGGGAATCCCATAGTCAGAGCACAGGGAGTTAGTTAACCCTTTCCAGTCAGCCATCATAGTGACTGGAACTAGTGCAGCTGCCTGAGCTATTGCTAGGGAAGTAATCCCTGTAGGATAGATAGGACTTCAGCCCTGTAGTGAGTTGCCAGCGTGTACACCAGATCTGGACTGTGGATTTCCCATCAGCCTCCGTGACACGTGCAGTGGATCCTCAGGATTTTAGGAAGCCTTTCCCTACACCAGCATTCCAAGCACAGTGTGGATTAAAGCTGCCAGACTGCTTCCCTGTATCTGCTCTGCCTCACAGGATCTTTATTCTTTCATTATCACTGGGAGTTGGTGAGACCTTCACTTTACACACCCCGGGGTGCATCAATCTAGTGTTGCAACACATACCTCTTCTATTACTACTTTGGTATATCCCCTCAGACCTCTAGTGTGCACGCTCACCATTCTTAAAGTGACAGTGGACATTTTCATACCAAGGGTGATACTTATTATATTGTCTTATATTCATCGTATTATTGTTATTTCACTGTTCTTATTGCATTTGCATATATTGCATTTCTAATATTACATATTACTGCATATCTGCCTATTGTGTGGTTTATTGTCTGCTACAATTGGTACCAAAATCACTGCTATTGCAGTTCCCAGGGAGTTGTATGCCACCAATATCGGGTTTTAGCCCTGGGTGGAGGCACTTAACTTATCCAAACCCCGCAAATCTCCCACTTAGCAGAGGCTTGGGATCTATACTGTTAGCGCCACAGTGTGGCCCTGGATATTCCTGCCAAGAACGGGTTACATTTATATTTGCCATTTAATGGAAGACCTATTTGAACTCAGTGATCCAGGTTCAAGCCATGGACTACCATTGAGGAATATCCATTATTTATAGTTTGTCTTTGCTTTTGGTTGTGCATATAAACAAATGTGTGTCTGTGAGTGATTTGCCTATAGACACAAGATTGTAGACACAAACTGTTTGCTCCCATGGCTAAATGTATGTACCTAGTCATATCCATGCACAATATTCATATCTACCCAAAAACCTTCATTGCTTGCTTTCCATTCTTGAAAATCTTTTCCAGGCCAATATATTACACAGGAACCCAGATCTAAATGGAAAATACTTAGACTTTATTTATCTGTCGCTATTCGCTGGAGCCGTACAGTATCGTGACATAGCCATGATATCCATAATTATACAGCACAATGTTTTCAGTGTAAGCACGCAGATCTTCTGCACACAGCTCAAAGGCAAAATGCACCCTACATCTATGTTTGTGTTCATTTTAAATACAAATTCCGAAAACATCACATGGGCACATGTTACATTATGTAGAAATTCTGCTTTATCTACATTTGTAGTAGAGGGGATCTATCACAGGGCAATTGTGTTGTTTTATTAAGACATGAATGTTTCATTTAAATGTATTTTTTTTTTAAAAAAGTGTCAATTTAGCATTGATGTAGATGATATTGATGAAAGTTAATTACATGTGTATGCCTGCATAACACCCACAATGCTAGGCACGCTGTATGAGTCAGCTCTCACTGATAGCAGCCGTCTTTAGGGCAAAGATACACATGAAGATTCGGGGAGATTTAGTCACCTGACGACAAATCGCTCCTTCTTCGTGCCACTAATCTCCCCGAACTGCCTTCCCATCTGCTAGAATATAAATCACCGGTGGGTGGCACTCGGAGCGATTCGCTTTCCTAAGTTGCCCGAAGTTTCCTCGTGAGGCAACTTTGGCCGACTTCAGAAAATGAAGCGCTCCGATTGCCATCCTGCAGGCGATTTAGATTCTAGCCGGCGGGAAGGCAGTTCGGGGATATTAGTGGCACGAAGAAGGAGCGATTTGTCGTCGGGCGACTAAATCTCTCAGAATCTCCACGTGTGTCTCTTCCCTTAAACAGATCAGCAGAACAATGCCTGGGTTAGGGTTCTTTCTCTTGGGGGTACCTAACTTTTGGAACCCCCATCTAAAGACTTTCCTTTTCCTTTAAGGTGAGAATTGGGGAATTCTTAAAGGACAGTTAGTATGAGATTTGAGGTGAATATGTATTTCCCAAATATTCTTGGAACTATGGCCGAATGAATGATACACCAATATGTTCCTATATTTACACTTGTTACTAAGGAAGGCCAGGTCTGGACTGGGAGTCAAAAAAGGGCCCTGGCATTCCAATACAGAGAGGCCCAATCAGCTCCCCATCAGCCCACTAAATAGTGAGTTTCTATGGCATCTTATGGCAGCCCCTCTGGTATTTGCCAGAACCCACAGACCAGTTTGGGCCTGAGAGAGGCCCTTGCCATAGGTTGGACCTTCAAGTGAAGCTTGTTTTAAAAATATTTGCTGACCACTCACATACAGAGGCAAGTTAAGGTGGCCATATATTATGCTGCACATTCAGGCCCTTCAGGTTGATCTGCCCTCGTGTGGGGCTCTCCGTCAGATTTTTCTGACGGATTGAGGCCAGCATCTGCTTGTTGGTGAGGTCCTCAATCTGACCACTGGTATAGTAGCAAATATGTTTGTTTGGCAAGGTCTTATAATATATGTTCAACTTTAGTTGTTCTGCTGAAGACTAACTACTATGAGTCTGGTCGACTTCTACAGCCTATCTGAGTCTGGATCTGTTCAGGTGCCACCAATCACTTGCAAAATGTTCTGCACCCATATTGCATGTTCTTATAGACATATCTAATATCTTTTAAATTTCCAACTGTCCCTTCTTACCGCACATTGGTTTGCTGATCAGTATTTGGCTCCTTGTTTTTACACCAATTATAAATAGGCTGTAGCTCACCTTTAGTACATGTAGGTGGATTCTCCTGCAAGGGTGTCCTGTGTCCACACCCAAAATGATACAATCAGTACTATAGTTGAAAGCAGGACAAATCCAAGGCAGTAACTACGACTGCAAAGTGCTTTTATTGGGGAAAAGTGCTCCACAACATGTTTCTGACATTGGCCCTTTATCAAGTAAAGGGCCAATCCCTGTTTTTACATATTTGTTATGGCGGATTGCACAGTAGATTCTTCACAAGTTTGGAACAGGCTAATTGATGGCAGTTATTCCATTTGTTGTGACTGTCAAGATAATGACACATTTTTTTTGCTGTTTTTCAACTTAACAAGGGCACGACCTTATTAACACTCTGCATTTGTGATGGAACTTTTTGTCTGAATGTGAGATTGTTTGTATTGAATACTGTATGCAGACCAGGGAGAACCAGAATCAGTAAATCACTCACTCACACACTTGCCTGATTTGTTTGTTGATAACAGGACTTGCCAAGTCAATTATAGTCTCAGACTTGAATAATATTTATTATATATTCATAATATTTATCGTTACCAGGGGAAGGTGGTACATTTAGAAGTTAATGTATAACACATTATTATACATTTAGTGAATCTGTTTGAATGTCTTTATCTACCGCTTTATTTTTGAGTTATTTATATTGATGAGCGAAATTTTTCTCCAAGTTTTGCCTCAAAAATGACTCCAGTTGGTGAAAAAAAAATGTTGCTCATAGATTTCAATGCATTTCGGTGATTTTTGCTGTTTCTGAATTATTGGCAAAAGGAAACGGGTCTGATTCGCCCATCAACTTATTTACTGTACTTTAAAACAGTCAAACTTTAATCAACTTCAACTTTTGTTCCAAGTGAATTCTGCCCAACTCTTCTCTAGTAGATTCAGAAAAAGAGAGATGATGGTAGAGAACATCATAGGGATTGTTTACAGTCATAGCCCATACCGTTCAAGCTGGTGGCAGGTCCAGGGTTTCCGCATCAGCCAACATCATTGAAATTACGCCTAATTTTGTTTTTACACCTATTTTGCAGTGAAAATTATGGCGTCTGGGATTAGAGCATTTTCAGCAATTGCATAGTTGCACTTTTTGATATACAGTTACTTTGCAGCCTCAACTATACTAAAATTGTTGAATTAAGAAAAAACACTGCATTCTGGGTAAAAATAACATGGTGAATTGCATACAAAATTGCGCTTGTGATCATTAACCTGTATGACCAGCTTTACACTAGTATATAACTCTGTGACATTTGCTTTATCTATCATCCTCCCCTTATTGCTTAGAGGCTGCTTAGACACAGGTATTTATTCCCACTCTTGTTGAATGTGTTCAGTAGTTCAAAAGTGGTGGTTACTATTGCCTCATTAGTTTGTCACCAGGGATCTAAACCCGACCCATGGCTACCCTTGCTGTGCCTCCCAGCATCAAACCTTAGAAAATTCAGTTCTACTTAAAGGGATACTGTCATGGGAAAAAACATTTTTTTTTTCAAAATGAATACGTTAAAAGTGCTGCTCCAGCAGAATTCTGCACTGAAATCCATTTCTCAAAAGAGCAAACAGATTTTTTTATATACAATTTTGAAATCTGACATGGGGCTAGACATTTTGTCAATTTCCCAGCTGCCCCTGGTCATGTGACTTGTGCCTGCACTTTAGGAGAGAAATGCTTTCTGGCAGGCTGTTGTTTTTCCTTCTCAATGTAAATGTGTCTCAGTGGGACATGGGTTTTTACTATTGAGTGTTGTTCTTAGATCTACCAGGCAGTTGTTATCTTGTGTTAGGGAGCAGCTATCTGGTTACCTTCCCATTGTTCTTTTGTTTGGCTGCTGGGGGGGAAAGGGAGGGGGTGATATCACTCCTACTTGCAGTACAGCAGTAAAGAGTGATTGAAGTTTAGCAGAGCACAAGTCACATGACCAGGGGCAGCTGGGAAATTGACAAAATGTCTAGCCCCATGTCAGGTTTCAAAATTGAATATAAAAAAATCTGTTTGCTCTTTTGAGAAATGGATTTCAGTGCAGAATTCTGCTGGAGCAGCACTATTAACTGATTCATTTTGAAAAAATTTTTTTTTCCAATGACAGTATCCCTTTAAGGACAAACTACATTAGACTACTTGTAAGCAGCAGTCGGTGGGTTACAGATTGGACATTTTTGAATTCCATAAATGTTTGTCACTGGATCCAGCCATGAAATTGCAAACATTCCAATATACAGTTGCCCATTGCCCTTGGTCAAATAAGCTTCATACGTCACTACTCCAGATTGCTCCATATCCAAGTACAGTAAGTCGATGGCCTACATTGCTTGTTCTGTTTCTCTTGGATTGATCCTGTGTGGTATGACTGCACAGTTAACTGCATCAAAACACATCCGTAAAACAAGTATCTAATAATTTCTGCCCCACTTCCACAGCATTATAAGGCCACTATGCCAAAATATACAACTTATGCAACATTGCCTTATGCAATGGAGACTGAGACAACTTCAAAAACACATTTTATTTTCCAGCACTAATCATTCTAGTTAGACAGTGTATTTGGGTGTTTGTTAGACTCTTTTCTCCATTTACAAACTCGGCACAGGAGCACATAATGGTACTCCACAGTTCAACAGAAGGAAGAGTTAACAGACAGTAAATGTAGCAGGGGTAGATGTAACAGTATGGCAGCATGGCAAGAATTAACACATTATATTAACGGCGTACATCCTACGGCATTTCAGATGTTGCTGAAGAACATCCCCCCCGTGTGCTGGAGATTTTGAGAATTATATTTCAATGACTAAAGGGACATATATCAGAATTTGTTCTTACTGCTGCCCTATTCTCCTAGCCCTATTGAAGTCCCCAAGAGTCCCTAGGAAGTTGCTTTGTTCATTATCCAGTTATACATGCAGTGAAATATATATAGAAAGTGCCTTTTAATAAACATGTCCCTGTATGAACCTAAGCTTGCTAATCAGCAGAGGATTCAGTATGCTGCATATGATCCACTTTTACTCTTTGATTATGTGTTTATACAGACATGCACCGCTACACTAACATTATTGCAAAGGAATCTCGAATGAACAAGAGTTAAAGGTTGGCAGTTCTATATTATAAAAATAATAATGCCTTGCAAAGCCTGTGTTTGCTCTTCCTTGCAAACTAAAGATGGCCCTGCGAGGAGCTAGCTAGGCTGGGAATGGCACTTGTAGAGGGATCTATGCTGCATGTCAACAGGGCCATCTTTAGTTGTAGTGTGAGGACTTTGCAGGGATTCCTTGCTTTATAGCCACTAGGCCCCATCTAGAATATGCCGTACAGTTTTGGTCTCCAGCGCTCAAACGGGACATTTGAATTATTGTATTAGAGAGGGTACAGAGAAGGGCAACTAAGCTGGTAAATGGTATGGAAAATCTTAGCTATGAGGAAAGACTGGCCAAGTTGGGGATGTTCACGCTGGAGATGAGGGGCTTGAGAGGGGATATGGTAACTATGTATAAATATATAAGGGGATCATATAATAATCTCTCTAATGAATTTATTTACCAGTAGGTCTAGTAGCTGACATAAGGTCTCCCATTCCGATTAGAAGAAAAGAGGTTCCGCCTAAATATTTTGAAGGGGTTTTTTACAGTGAGAGCTGTGAAGATGTGGAATTCTCTCCCTGAATCAGTGGTACAGGCTGATACATTAGATAGCTTTAAGAAGGAAGAAGGGGTTGGATGGTGTTTAGTGATGAGAATTTGGGGCATTTTGCTGTGCCGAAAAATTTGCGAATTTCCAGCGAAATTCGCGAAACTGCAAAATTTTTTCGAAAAAGAAACAGACGCCGGTGTCATAAAAACAGTCTGTTTTTTGTACGCCAGCACAAATTTGTCCATTCTTTTCGACGTTGGCGAATTTTCGCTGCGGTTTTGCAAATTTGCGCCTGGCGAATAAATTCACCCTTCACTAATGGTGTTTAGCAAGTGAGGGAATACAGGGTTATGGAAGATAGCTCATAGTACAAGTTGATCCAGGGACTGGTCCCATTGCCATTTTCGAGTCAGGAAGGAATAGTTTATATATAGACCTAAAAGGTTAAACTGGATGGACGCGTTTCTTTTTTCAACTAATCTTACTATGTTACTATGTTATATGTTCATGCATATTCATGAAAGAATCAATAGTAGCATTCAATGTCTGTAAGAGTCTCCTTATCTGCACAGAAGGTTTGTATGAATAAACTGTAACTGTGAGTGTTTCTCTTCAGTAGGTCACAGCAAAAATTCTACCTTGCTGTTTCTTTAACTGGCCATACATGGGAAGGTCTATTCAGTTGGCCACCCACATGTAGGGTCAAACTGGACTCATCTCATTGTTTAGACCCTTGTCTAACAATCCAATCATAGTAGAGACCTGTGAAGTCTTGGAGAAGAAAATGTTGTCCTGAGTAGATTTTTAAAACCTGCCCATTTAATCGTTCACACAGGTTGATGGTTTAACTTCATAAAAAAGTCCAATAGACTTCCCAACTCAATCTGAAATGGCCTAATCGGCAGCTGAAGTCCAGCAGCTTTTACCCTACTTCTTTAGCCAAGGTTTTCGTCAAAGTTTTGTGTGTCATTGCTTTTCTGGCAACAGAGACATTAAATATTCATGTTTTCCCTGTGTTACCCAATTAGTGCAAAATAGCTGTTGTGCAACTACGGGAAAATTATATTTATTTCAAAGTTTCCCGATTGCCTTTGAAGTTCCTCCAGACAGCAAAGTGATTCCGATGGTTTCAGAGTGGAGCTAAAATAAGACATTACACATGAAAGCACCTCAGTTTCTCCTGCATTTCTAGTTGGGTTTCCAGGAGGGGACCTTAAGAGCCAGCACCAGGCCATGTGACAGCCAAGTCAGAGACTCTGCTTAATACAAGATCAGCTGTTACAAGCAGTAGCCCTTATCCTATGCATGACAGTTAGGCATTCACATCCAGTCTCCATACCGGAGGCACTAAGAGGGTGCCTGACAGCGCTATGTGCAAATTAGGAGATCAAGAATGCACTGTGGGTGCACATTGCATTCTCTTCATAAACAAACACATATATGTTTTATGGATAATACTGTATATAAGAAAATAAAATGCTAATCATTATTATAATTAGGGAATATTTTCTTTTCCTTGGCTTGCAAATGTGTAATTTGCATGATTACAAAGGGTTGTTCTTCTGCCCAGAATGTTGTTGACTATATTCATTAGTGTCCCTGCTGTAAATACTTATTATTGTTTAACAGTATGGCACCATAAATGTATCAGAAATCCATATAGCCCTTGGTGGTAGTCCTGTGGGAAAATGATATTAACAAGTTTCCTATGTCTTAATGGACTTTCAAACTGGTTTATGGACCCACTAGAATGAATGGCCTCTGTAGCCTGGTCAGTGTTTTTTATCATTTAGGCTGGATACACCATCACAAAGCCAATAGGTCTACTGTTGATAATAATCCGAGGGTAGATTGTGACTATATTGGCATACTGAGTACCATCAGCCTTGGGCAGCATGCTACGTTATTAAGGACAAGCGTAGGATATTGCACATGTTCTTTATTAATTAATTCAGGTTCAGTGGCGTAACTACCAGTGGAGCAGGGGTTGCAATTGGACCAGGGTCCGTGCCCCCTCAGGGCCTCCAGGCAGATCGCACCCCACTGTATCCGCAAAGAAAATTGACGTGAAGGGGGGTAGGGGGGCCCTGGCTGCATGGCCCGCACCAGGGCCCTCCCCCACCTAGTTACGTTACTGTTCAGGTTATACTGAGGCAGCTCCAATAACTTTGCTACATCCTGGCTATGAGTTCCCAAATGTTTCAGGATTGGATGGAATTTGTTTACCCTGTTTGTTGTCGATTACAACATCCATTAATAGGAGCGCAGCGTAGAGCTTTAACAAACTACTAAACAGATGCCAACAAACAAACGGAATTACAGGCCCATGGCTCCATGTGCAAGCCATAAAACAAACGCTGACACTGGAAATTGTATTCGCTTTAGAAACCCTGAAACCCATGGAACATCCATGAATCATGTTTAGGTCGTAAAACATACTCAAAATTGTATATGTCCTATCAACCCAGTTATAGACAGGGATCATTTACTCAGATCCCATCTAGAAGTGCAAGAGCACTGAAGTGTGCAAACATTGCACCCCATCATTCAGAGAGGAGTTGTGCCTGGGGAGCACAGCATTTTGCGGGTACAAGGCAGCTCTGGCTTGTTACCTTAATACATCCTAATGGGGGGCTACAGTGCTAAACTGCAGCCTTTTCCAGTTAGCGTTATCCTTTGAAAACTACAGTAGTACCTTTTTTTAGGGGACCAAAATAGTGTAAAGGAAATTGTAAAATCAGGGAAGTGCAGAATGCATTATATATTATTGGGACCTCTAAAAATAGTGGAAAATTAGGAAAAACTTAACATAAGGGAATGTAATATTGTGTTTTCACTGTAACTCAAAAGGAACAAGGGAAGCATGGCATTTTGTTTGCACTGTTCCCAATTATATAGAGAAAACTCTGGCTCCATGGCATGCAGCAAGAACAAGACTTGTGTAACAATCGTCTCCTCGGCAATCATTATATGACACATGGCAATTATTTATGTTTATATCTTATAAATAGAAAGGCAGAGGAGCATACTCAGTGGTGTGTGACACCCTTCCATAACCCAAATATAATTATATCTGCCCTTAGTTTTCTTGTACAGACTTGGGAGATATTATGCAGAACGTGTAGGACATGGGGCTTTCCAGATAAGTAATCTTTCTGTAATTGGGCTTAACATACAATAAGTCTGCTAAAAATCATTTAAACATTAATAAAGGCCAGTATGAATGTCTTGCGTTATATGGATTCGTGGAGCTTAGTTGCCATCAAGTACAAGGTACTGTTTTGTTATTGAAATCATTTTTAAAAATTTGGAGTATTTGGATAAAATGGAGTCTATGGTAGATGGCCCTTCCATAATTCTGAGCTTTCTGAATAACAGGTTTCCAGATAAGAAGGCCTCCTGCTGCTTTGTGCTACATTTCCCCTGTCAGGGGTTGCTGCAGGTTGCATTACCATAACAGGTTGAGTGACATAAGTTCCAGGTTCTTGTATATTTACCAGTAGGACATTGCAACTTTAACAGGTCCTCCAGCTTTTAAGCATCTGATAATCCACAGCATTAGTGATGAGCACTTCACAGAAGAATTCGCGAAACTGATCAAACCTTTGCAAAACGGTGAAAAATTTGTGAAACGCTTCAAACAGGCATTGACGTTTGTTTTTTACACATGGCCATTTTTTCTCACTCCAAAGTTAATGGACGTTGTTCCTGTGGCAATTTTTTGGTCTTGGCGACTTTTTTGTCTTGTCGACTTTTTTGTCCAAATGCATTAAAGTCAATGGGAAGTTTTTCTTATGGCAACTTTTTTGTCTCAGCGACAATTTTGTCTTTATGACTTTTTGTTGCGTATTTTTGCCGCAGTTTCACAGATAAAAAAATTTCCCTGGTGGAGAAGTACAGAATTTTGCTGCAAATCCATGCATGGAGAAAAAATTCACTCATCACTACACAGCATCATTTATTTGTTATTGGGCACTGACAACATAAGTAAGTAAAGCTGTGGAGCACCACCTTCTAGATCTTCACTTGCATAGAATAGACTAGCATTGGGTCAATGTTAAAGCAGAGTCCTGATTGAAACTGGGCTCTGTTATATGCTCCTGAAATAGGGTTAACAGACTCTAGACCAGTGATCCCCAACCAGTAGCTTGTGAGTAACATGTTGCTCTCCAACCTCTTGGATGTTGCTCCCAGTGGCCTTCAAAGCAGGTGCTTATTTTTAAATTCCAAGCTTGGAGGCAAGTTTTGGTTGTATAAAAGACCGGTGTAGAGCCTCAATTTAGGTTGACAATCCACATAGGGGCTAAAAATGGCCAATCACAGCACTAATTTGGCACCCAAGAACATTTTTCATGCATGTGTTGCTCCCCAACTACTTTTACTTCTGAGTGTTGCTCACAGGTTCAAAAGGTTGGGGATCCCTGGTCTAGACAGTCTGGACCTGCAAAATGTGTTAGTAGATTTTTAGTAGGGCTCATTTACAAAAAATGGGGCAAGTGCAAAAAAGGGCCATTTTTTGGGGATCCTAGAGAAGACAGAAAAAAGTGTTATGTATAACTATGTAGTACAGTGCTGCCTGAATAAGCACATGGGCGTCTCTGAAACGCTCATAACTTGTGTGCCATTCAAAATGCACAAGCTAGGGAGCACCCATGGGTGTAAGGCACTGGGGAGCCCAAAACTTAAACCTACCTATGGCTTGTTTGAGGTGCCCTCTGAGCCTTGCATCAAATTTTGATTCCAATACAAGAGGCAAAGTGCAGTTTGTTTCCATCAATGCTACAGACAAAAGCACTCCATTTTTTTATAGGACCTAAGGGCTCGATTTTGTGCCTCTAAAGGCCCCCCCCATACACGGGCCGATAAAAGCTGCCGACAGACTGAGTCTCCAGCTTATTTGCCAGTGTGTGGGGCCATCTGACGAGCTTCCCCGATCGATATCTGACCGAAAGGTTAAAAAAGGCTCCATTAATCCTGCTAAGCCTAGGAAGTGACAAAAATGGAATATTGAGGGATCCACTTACCTTGCACTTACTGAATGCAGCTAGGTCAGTAATCCCAAGACATTGAAAAGATAAGGCTCCTGCGAGGTTTAAGGAATGGCAGCAGGTAGTTGAAGAAACTAGGAAGTTGGAAGAAATAACCCATATACTTCATAATAAAAGTAAAAGATATTGGAAAACATGGGAACCATGGGTATTGTTTCTGAATAGATAGTCTTAATTGGGAGGTCTGGCTAAAAGAGGACTCTGCAAAATAGAAACCAGTTGAGGGTTTGGTTAGCCAACATATTTTTTGCAATAATATTTTAGCAGCATCATGTTGTTAAAACTGTTCAAGCGGTTGGATGTGTGTGTATATTGTACACTTTAATTTACACGGTATATTGCTGAAATTGTCCTATATGCTCTTAATCTACTTTTTTTGTATTTCTGTAAATATAATATCTACGAAAAAATTCTATTAAATAAAAAATAAAAAAATCCCGTCAGATCGCAGCCTCAACTATGCGGTTCCACGATCCGACCACCCATATCGGATCCATTATGATCCGATTGTTGGGCCCTAGGGCCCACAATCGGATAAGCCCGATATCGCCCACTTCAATGTGGGCATATTGGGAAGAGATCCGCTCGTTTGGCAATGTCGCCAAACGAGCAGATCTCTACATCGTTGGCCACTTTAAATGCTCCAGCATTTGCACCTGTAGCACAGACAAATGAACCACAGTGTGTTATTCAACAGTGAACATGTGGTGTGCCTCATTATAAATTCAAGTGGAATCTATAAGTTCCTATCGTGATGATAACTGGAACACTGAGGGTGTTATTTACTAAAACTCGACTTTTTCTCACTTTATTAAAAAAAAAAATTTGACCAGACTCCTAAACCCGAATCCCCTTAATTTACCAATATAAGGTCTCGAAAAACAGTGCAACAAAAGCGTCAATTTGAATTGTACGACTTTTTCGAATTGTCGCTCCAGAAACTCAAATTTCTCATCTCCTGGGAAAACCTCGAATTTATTGGATTATTAAGCAAAAACCAGCACATACAGCATGAAACTATCAAGAATCCTGAAGGTAAAATGCATGTTCCAATTGTTAAAGGCACCATCTGACATTGACTTTTTTGTATTTTCAGATTCAGATTTGTAGCAAATTCAGAGCATAATAAATCTCATAAAAGTTTTTTTCTCCCTCTAAAAATTCTGATTTTTTTCCCCCTTTAAAACTTGACCAGAAAATTTGAGGCTTAATAAATAGGCCCTTACCCTACTAAGGCCACTTGTTAGGACTTTGGGCTGCTCAACCCTCTGTGTCTTGTGTTACCATAACACCTAACAAAGTACTTTGGTTCTCATTTATTTCTAGCACCTCACTCACCCAAGTGCAGAAGCTCAACCTTTATTGGTTATCCTCTTGCATGACTGTTTTACTACCCTAAGTCCTCCAACCAGAAAATCCTACTTAGGGAACGTGAGCCACACAAGTAGGATTCAAACTCATTACTCAGTAGAGTCATTTACTACTGGGGGCAAAAGTCTTTACTACAAATAATCTTAGTAGCAGTTCTTGCTACACAAGGGAGCAGATTTACTATTAATACTTACTATTTAAGGGTGAAGTAGCTGTCGCTAGTGAAAATACGCCAGAAATCGCATCCGCAGGGACATTGCCAATTTACTTACAGGCGCAGGGGACAATTCACTAGCGAAATTATACTCAGCTTGTTACTCTGCAAATTGACTAAAGTGCAAATTTTCCTTTTGCCAGAGTTTCCTTCGTCAGCTTAGACCTGGCGAACTGATGAGATGAACCTACATCCTCCTCAATCTTATGTCCTGTTTGCTGAATAAGTCACAAATTAATGGCTAGCAAAGTATGGCGGAAATTTGCCCTTAAGTGAATTTGCCCCAAGGTGTCTTTGATACTCACTTACAGTATTGTCTAGATGAGCATCTTTGTGATATGTTCTATTATTTGACCACACTACAATTTCCAGGATACAAGTCTCAGGATCCCTCAACTGCTGAATATCACAGTGAGGTACTTGTAAGTCAACAGCAGCTAAAATAAATCCCAGTAGCATTACAGAAGCAATCAAGTTAGTTCATATGCATTGAAACCTACTTAAAATAATAATGAGCCAATCTCTGGGTGTGGTGTGTACAAACTTCCACTTAAACACACATACATTTTATTTACAGGAAGAAGGTATTTATGTGCTCACAGATAAGAACCAGAATTTCAGCTTATTATCAACTACCGTCATCTCATAATGGGCCAGATTTAATTCAGCAAGAAGGAGGTTTATCATTTGAAAAGTCATAGACAACATTTAATGTGAGATTCAATTCAAATCTCACTGAATTGAATCTGGCCCAATATTTCCATTTTAACAATCCTAATCGCTTTTTAAAGTGTATTCATTTAAATTAGTTTCCAGTTATACTACAGTCAATGAAATTACTTCTTTAAAATTCCTGTGGTTTGATTTCATCTGTCTTTTCTCTAACAGCAATAAAAAAGGAAACTCCAAAGGGTTCTTTAAGCTTGGAGAGTTAATGTCACTAAAAAAGAAAATTCCAAAAGGGTTCAAAAGGCTCCAACAGCAATGTCTCCTGGTCTAAACATAAATATAAGTGTGATCACTATTGACTGCCTTTGGCCAGTGGTATTAAGGTAGTGGAAGGGTCCTTGCTAGGCAAATTAAGCATTTTCGGTCTGACCCAAACATTTTATAAAATGAAAAAAGACAGTGAGAAGCTGTACAAGGTTTAGAGAAGGGTAAATTTACTAAATTTACTAAAAAATGTTTTCTTCTTCACCATGTAAAAGGGGCACCTTAGATAAAGGATACTTTTAACTTATAATAAAAGTGAAGCACTTTGTTATTTTAGCATGTCTGAGAACAACAACAGAGACCTATGGAAAGAAAATATAATGATCTGTTGGTAAGGAACCCGGAAGACAAATTGAATGGTCAGGGCTGGTCCAATCAAATGTGGGGCCCAATTGGGACCATTTTGGCAGGGTCGCCTAGATGTTGCAAGCACACCAAGTATATAGGAAAATAGGGGTATACAGGCACGAGATATAAAGGAAAGGGGCACACAGGGTAAGAGATAGGGAGGAAACAGGGGCACACAATGCACATAAGAGAGAAGAAATAGGGGCACACACAGGGACAGGAGAGAGAGAGGGATGAAATAGGGGCACATACAGGGACTGGTGAGAGAGAGGGATGAAATAGGGGCACACACAGGGACAAGAGAGAGAGAGGGATGAAATAGGGGCACACACATGGACTGGTGAGAGAGAGGGAGGAAAGAGGAACACATAGGGCAAGAAAGAGAGGAGGAAAAAGGGTCACACACTGGGACAGGAGAGACAAAGAGGAAATAGGGGCACATAGAGTAAGAGAAAGTTGTGGGGTCCCCAGTGGTGCGGGGCCCAATTGGTCCAACAGGCCTAAGGCCAGCCCTGGGAATGGTCTTGCTCTTTCATGAAGTAGGTAACTTGGGCCATTGACACCTTCTGGAGTCCTGGAACTTTCTATGGTGGAAGTGACAGGGAAACCAGTCACTTTGGAGATTGTACCAGACAAGCAGCAAGTCTTAAACACAGGTAGTCAAAAAGTGCTCTAGAACAGGCATATGCAGGACCTGAGGGGACAGTAGCTAGTTTAGGCAAGGGTACAATGTGGAAAATTAAATTCAAGGCAAAAAGGGTTCAAAACATGAGTAGGCAGCAGGAAATGTTACAACATTTCCATAATGCCCCATCAGCAATATATGTGTGTGCCAAAATTACTGTGTGTGCCCCTGAGTGACTACAAGGACCCCAGACATACATGTGCAGAGGCAAATAGGTGACCAGCACGGAAACCAATAAAAGAAAGCTCCGGTCTCCCAGTGCGCCTTACAGAAGATTTTACTATTTCCATTTGAAAGGTTACTTTATTGTAAGAATGGTCAGCTCATGGAAATCCCCTCCAACAAAGCTGCTAATGAGTTATTCACTGGTGGGCTTCAAGATGGGTTTTAAGGTTTTCTAGCTCCAGATAGCTATTATAATTATGATTTTTTAAACAGACAGTTATCATGTTGTTCCAGAGACTATAAGTATTTTCGCATATGAAGTTGAATTTTGGAAATTAGGGAGTCAGGGAGGAGAAGACAGCTTCAGATTTTTTTATTATGTCTTTAAGCACTTGGACAAAGGGTTGAACTTGATGGACCACTCTTTTTTCAACCTTGTCTACTATGTTTCTATGTAACAATGCCTATGATACAATAAATCATAGATACCTAGCCTTGTGGTCCCTGTGTTTGGGGCATAGTGGATTAATTCGTAGTGCTGCAGGGTGATGGGTTGTACATTGCTGGTATATTAGTGCATTAAATCTACAAGATATAGCTGCTAGTAGAATGAGTGACATACACAGCCCATCCCCAAATCCAGGCCTGGACTGGCAATCTGTGGGTTCTGGCTAATGCCAGGGGGCTGCTGTAAGATGCCTATATTTATAGGATGGTGGGAGGCTGTTTGGGCCTCTATATATTTGCCATGGCCTATTTGGAATCCACCTCCAGATCTGCTCAAATCCCACAACACACAGCAGCAGTGAATGAGTTAAATCAACTAATCATTAGAGAGAAATACATCAGACACGGGCACTTTGCCTTCTGCGCCTCAGCCCCCACAGATCCTGAGCCATCTCTGGTACACACAGTTCTAGTGCTTGGATGAAGGGCGCTTTTACATGAAATAATGCCCCCAATGTAATGCTCAGGGAGCACATTGTATGATAATGCTGCATCTTCTCCCAGCGCTGGTGATGCCATCCTGCAGAGGAGGAGGGAACACACAGTACCTCTCTTTCTTCGTTCCCCTCTTTTTCAACCCTTGTTCTGGAGGCTTGTTATTGTCTCTCGCACGCTGTTGTTTTCTTCATTGGAACAGGCCACTTGCCTAAAATCCTCTAACCAAAACAGATGACTAGTCCTGTTGTCTCTGTATATCCTGGAATAGAATCCATTGCATTCGCTGAGATTTTCTTCTTGTAAACTGAATTCCAGTCTTCACATCATCAACCTCTTGGAATCCACATACAGAAACAACACAAGCTGAGTTTTATTGATTCTCTGGATCCAGATCCAGAAGCTTTGCCTGGGAAATATTACTCACAGGGATCTACATTTTTTTTTTTGGCCTAGTGCTTGTAATTATAAAAACATTGTATAAATGACATTCCTTCTATAAAAACACATTTTATTACTTTATTACTGTTTCTTGTTCGGGTTTGTACTTGGGTTTGCTGAAAGAAAAAGTGTGAATATTTACATTGCTTTGATTGCCAACTTGCTCTAGTGTTTTGAAGATTTTAATTGGCTACTGTCTCTAGAAAGGTCCAATGTTTTCCTTAATGGGCAGGAAACAGACGATATAGTCAATCTGATATATGATGGACCATAGATAAAAGATCAAATATAAATGGCATAAGAAACAAGGCATCAATAATTGTCAACATATTAGTAGCTTCCAAACTATTTGGCTTCCCCCCCCCCCAAGGAAGGCCCTGAACGTTGGCTGGGGGTCTTAAAGGGAAAAGTAATTATGGTGAATACTTGGGAGAATGCTTATGTGCCTTTATAGATAGTCCTTCAAGCCCAGCTTGAAAATAAATTAGAATTGGATTTGGGGAGAACATTCATTTGTTGACCTATATATTCTTGGTCCAGTGAATGAGAAACCAGTATTTCTATATATCTGTCAAATTTTCTTGAGCTAAGGTGGGCTTGAGCACTTGTTGGACATTAATGGGTGGCTTTAAACAAAAACAGTTTAAAAAACCAGTGCCATATAAAAAAATATATTATATATATGGGAATTACATTGTCCACATGTCTCAGAGATGATCAAATACAATCTACATAAACAAAAGTGTGAGTTGGTGAACCGATGATCACAAATCAGCAAAAGTTGATCACATCACCAATTGTAGCCTCCTCACT